>NC_051154.1:450067854-450272708 GCF_013339745.2 Dermacentor silvarum | reverse complement strand
CAGCTTTACGTTATAGCCGCCATCGGCGAGTACCCAGATCGTCCCGCCGCGTCATATCCGCCATGGTAAACGTCCCCCACTTTCCCTGCGCCTTGTGCCGATGGAAGACGGAGCGCTTTTTCCCCGCCTTCCTCCCTTGCGCACGCGAGACTGAGCAACCATTCTCTGCTCACCCTCCCAAGATTTCACTTTACCCCACACCATACGGCGCGTGGCCACGATGTTATCGCACTTGGACATTATACGAAACATCACGTCGACGACGACGGCGGAAATGTGCCTGGAGTGTCCATATATTTGCAATCGCAATAAAATTATGTGGATCCGAGTCAGTGTGGGAAGCAGAGTAAGCGAAGCTTTCTCTGCGGTTTGCTTTGACTGACGATAGTACGTGGTGATCTTAACAGTGAATGTTTAATTTCTTCAGCATTTATTGCAATGCGAGAGTGGTGAGGTTGATGTTAACCGTTACCCTGCGTGCACCTGTTTGTCCACAATACACAGCGGCGTTTTTCATAACCTTCGAGATTGGAGCCTCCAGGCTTCTCAGATGAATCTGGCACGCTTCCACTCGCACCGGCAACATACGGCATCCGGCCGCGATGTTATCGCACCTCGGACTTCACACGGAACATCGCGGCGACAGCGAAGGCGACGCGGATGACGTCGGCGTAAATGCGCCTGGAGTGTACATATAATTGCTTTCAACAATTAAAAAAAAATGTGTACGGGAAATACCACTGCCATAAACTAGAAGCTTGTTTCCCCCACAGTATGACTGACCTTTGTGGAGAAACAAACGCATTGTATGTTTTCTTCGTATTTCCAAGCGATTTGGTGCGACAGCATTTAAAAGCCCGGAATCAGGTAGTCATGTCCGCACGACTGTCATACGAGTGTTTTGTTGCGCTACGAGGACATTGTAAGAGTCATCTTACGAGAGGAAATATTCCCGACAAGGCTGGGCTCCGAGAAGCATTGTCAAGCGATTACCTATTTGCGCAGCTAAGCAATCGTGTGGCTTACAGCAGGCCCTACAACAATTGACCCGGTGAAGTTCAGCGGTTGCGGTTCCACTTTCTCAAACCTTCACAACCTTACCTTCCCGTATAACGTGCGATATTTGCGTAAGCTAACAGGCACGCATGATTTTAGTTATACTTCCGAACTGAAAGAAAGAATCACGCAGAAACTCCTCTGGAAGTTGCCTAAGTATGCACAAGCATTGTACCGCTTGTTAATCGCCACGCAGCCCGGTGTCATTATCAATGTTATGAAATTTGATTCGACCAGCAAAAACCCTTATTAACCCTTATCGATCGTTGTCAACCTTATCGAACACGATCCGACCCTTATCAACTATTATCGGTCCTTATCAACCTGGATGTCCAGCTAAGCTGTTGCAAAACTACCAGTACAATTGCTGAGGGGGGCATGCAATGTTTTATTCCTGGTTCGGATGCTTGTTTTCAACTTGTTCTTTATTGAAATATGTGCTGTTCTGTGTATTGTATGTGTGACCTCAATGAATGTATGCGCTGTTCGTTTCACTTCGCTGAGCGCTTGTAGCCTCTGCCTTGCGTGGTTATGAGCCATTGCATTCGTCTTACGTGACGGACGGCCAAATTTCTCATTTGGTAGGCATAGAAATGCTTATGCATTTAAAACTAAAATGGCATCGTTTATTAAACGACACGAAGCTGCTGATTTTCGCTGTAACACGGGGACTCTCTTTTCCTCTTTATTTCGTTCCGTCACGCGTTCTATAGATCATAAGTTTTCCCTTTCAATTTTTTTACACTGATAATATTCAAGCCTTCGCGTTGTTGGCCAGTGGCGTAGCCAGAAATTTTGTTCGGGGGGGGGGGGGGGGGGGCTCAGGTTTCAGCGCGGCCTCCTCCTTATAGAATTTGTCGTGGGATCAAATGCATCAATAATAACTGCATTGCCAATTTCATTGTATATTAGATGCTGCAAACGAATTATTGAACGCTATGCACTGTCCATTAAAATATGTATGTTTTCATAAAGAATATATTCGTATGCCCCAAAAATTGTGGCAGAAATAACTGCTATCAATGCTTCCGGTTTTTTTTTGCCTAATTAATCAGTAAAGAAAACATCACATGAACTTTAGAACTATTGAGCCTTTTCGCGGAGCAGTTGTTTGAGAGAAACGAGATGGCGCTCACGGCGGCGCGCCATACCTCTCCTCAGCGACCGCGCACGAATACGAAACCATTACCGCTTCTACCTTGCTTTGCGCGATCAGCTGTCGGAAATGCAACTGAGTTTTCGCTAACACACTGTGCTCCAATCATGCTAGATTGAATAATGTGGATTGAAGACGTGTGCAGTAGTTGGCTGCAAAAATAGTGACTGGCATGTTAAGGAATAGAATGAATCTGTGTGGCGAAGTTGCGGACCGCTGCTGCAATTGTCCGAACGTGTTACCGGCACTTCGTGATGTACGGCTTTCCTCGAGGATACAAAAATTTTCTCATCTGCCAGCCTTCTATCGCTAACCTTCAAAGAAAGGGCTTCATCCCCACAACGTCGGCAAGAGTGAGTACCACTCGTTAAACAATGACAAAGGGAGTAGCGCCGCTTCCTGTCATAGTAAGTTTCGCGCACGTTATCTATACACATCTGTCCAAATGGCAGGAAAACTTACGCCCACTCTATCGCCGACGTATCAAGAATAAGTGAATGGACGCACACTTGAATATATGCGCACTGTATACACACAATAAATGACGGACTACACCTATGGCGCACCAATGGTCGAAGCTGAATGTTTCGTGACGGTCCACAAGAGTAAGCAAGTTACTAGCTGTAATATATATTTGCTACAAGGTATTACAATGTACAAAACAGCTACGTTGCAAGCCTTGTGCGCAGCAAGAACAAATCTATCGGATTCAGAACTGAGCACACCCGCGAGCGATTAGGCAGAAAATAATCAGATAGTGGCCACACCGAGGAACTTCACTGAGTCAGAAACTGACAAGCGACTGCTTCAAAATATTTGCCGAATAAAGAACAAAGAGCAAAACACACTAATCCTAACTGAATTCATAATAGCAAAGCTTGAAATGCATATTTAGCCCCGCTTTTAGAAGCACCATATACACTGCTTGCGCCGTTTGGACATAGCTTAATCAGCTCCGAAAGCGCTTTTGCATGTTCTCTGAAGCTGCAGGTGATCAAAGCTTCGTGTCGTCCACCTAGTCACCGTCTACGATATCTCCGAAAACAGAGGTTTTCTAAGCCACGCCGCCGTCATACACTTCCATTGTAAACAAGGAGGCAGTTGAGGCATGCAATGGACGCGTCATCACGTGATCAAATATGGCAGCGCCCACGGGATCGCCGCGAAAAGGGCCAATATCAGTTCGAAACAAGCAAATCACTGCATGCAGCTTATATGAAAAACGTAAAGGCCATGAAATGAATAAGTTGAGGACAAATATTTTGATGAATCTTTGTCATTCAAGAACCTTGTTTACATTTTTCTACATATGCAACGGCCAGGAAGAAACCTCAATGATGCTATCCCTCGTTGCAGTCGATTGCGCAGGAGCAGCTGTAATTCGTCGTGTATTGTAATTACACCGAGATAATACTTGCAGCAGTGAGTACAAATAAAAAGTGGGAGTTCTGCAAAATATATATTAGAAATGCGAAGATAGAATAGAATATACAAATGCGAAGATACAACTCGCTAAAGGGCAAAAAAAGAGTCGCTGGAAACAAAGTTCACTGCTTGTATACACAAAACGTCGCAATAAGATATTTAAGAATACGAATGAGTCTCCAATAAATGTACGTATTTAAGCAAACGTCAGTGTATATAATGCGTCAAATAAGACAAATAAACATGTTGCTCAGTCACAGATAGTAAACTTTGCGCACAGAAACACAGATGATCTAGGCAAGAACACAACTATGATCGCAGAAATCGTGATATGTGCTTGGGCCATGCAGCGGTCGCGACAGTGCCATGTGGGTAGAATAATAAAGGAATAATGCATAAATCAGTACGAAAATCTGTAATTTAACTGCCTGCACAACGCCAACAATTATTCTGCACCCAGAATAAAGGTGGGTATTCCTTCGTTCCAAAAAAGAAATAAAAGCAGGTAGCTGAAAAGGAAATAAAAGGACAAACGAAGGCCACAGATGATGCGGTAAGTTGAACTACCCAATATCCGAGTGTGTTTTTGGCGAACGGCGCGTGGGCCGGGCTTTTAATGAGCAAGGCCGGTCAAAATTGGTTATTGGTATCCTCGTAATTTTTCTATTCGCGTGATAATTGTGATCATGATGTTAACTGCTAGAATAAATGGCGACAATTTCTGCGGTTTTAAAAGCTAATGAACGGTCATACGTTTTCATAATTAAGAAGTTATGGACCTGAAGGAACAGTGCTTTTTACTTGCATTGATTTTTGCTGCTTCGCTATCTAAAGGACAAACTTCTCACGGCGGGAAAGTTGAGCGAAGCGGTCAATGACTTCGGACACGCTGATGCAGACGTCTCTGTCGGTGTATAGAAGCGCCAGCCTAACCATGCGTTCCACAGACATTGTAGAGCGCAAGTAGTTTTTTTAGTAAACTATTGTTAACAAAATATTCTCTCTTTGCTGGCAGTGGTCACTGGAAGGGTGACTAGAAGCTGCCGCAGTATTTACACATTTACATAGAACCTGCTGTCGCAGTGAGAGATGGGCATCTATTCCGGTGCTAAAACCTGAAACACTCCCTTGATGTCGTTGGCATACTTGTTTAGGTACCTTGCAAAAACAGCAGGCTGTTCGATTCCAGCGATGTCCGTCGTTTAGTCAGGAAGTATGGAGAAGCAGCCTGCTTTTGAATCTAAGCTTTCTTTGATAATGTCACCACAAATTTCTATAATTTGGTTTTGTGCGTCTGGGCTTAAATACGAGGCAATACTGGGGCAACTTTACAAATGGTTCTACAGATATGTATCTCCACAATCAGCTCGCATGCGAAGAAGCACTCTGAAAATGCCTGTATTTTCAGCAGGGGCATTGCTTAAATTCATAGGGCCCCTGTCCCTGTGGCCACGGAGAGTCAGACCTTGTCGCCCGCAAAAAAAAAAAAAAAAAATCCTCAATAATAGGTTGTTCACTTTCTTCTGTTTTCTCATATTTTACTTTGCCTGCCTTGGTCCAGCTGATCAATCACATTGGGCACGCTTCCTGAAAATGTTTGGAGAAAATTATCAGCTGCTAGCGGACAGTCACGGTGATATTTAGAATTCTCGTGTGTGTGGGAGATTGCGAGCGTGCGCTTTCATTTATGGAACGGCTTGGACACTAGCGTTCCAGTGCGCGCATGTTGGCCCAAGTTTATAAGAACATTAACCCCATAAAGTTCTAGAATTGAAAATCTTTTAAAGCATGCCTTTGGAAATGTCAGCGCACCTTTCGCGTCAAACGTTTATGAGAACTTTATACCCATAAACTTTCGTAATTGAAATCCATGCGCTCCGTTTATTCCGCGGTCGCTGCGAGATGCCGCAACGCGCCCGCTCGCTATCGAAAAGCCCTTGAAAGTTTGTGCACGGATGGGGCTCCTTGCGTTACGTGACTCCAGGTGCAAGGGCGTTGCCATGAAATCCAGCCCGAGTTCGCAATGTTCGTGCTGAAATGTCTTTTCGATCGTGAAAAGGGCATTGTAGACAAAATCCAGCATGATTGCCGTCGTCGGTGGTAGTTTTGGTCGGTGGTGCATGCCAGCACGAAATAATTTCGGGGGGGGGGGGGGGGCTGAAGCCCCATCAGCCCCCCCCCACCCCCCCGCTGGCTACGCGCCTGTTGTTGGCACATTGCACTGTTAAGTAACAAAAAGTAACAAGTGCTCTGTGTGGCGATGCCCTTTTGTGTCAAAAATTTGCGTAATGGTAAATCTTTCTAAATACCTTATCTTTTTAAATACCAAATGAAACACTTTACCATGCACCGAAACTTGAGAAAAAGGGCCACGCGCAGCCGTTCTTAGTGCTTCGATGGCAATCCATAAAGCCATTTGGCCCGCTCCTTCTTGCAGAATCTGACACCATCATCTTTCCTTATACGCCAGGGCGCAAATATGCATCACAGCTGCACATTCGTGTCCATTTTTAGCATGGTCCACAAGCTCTTTGCCATCAATTCAACGGCGGACGAATCTTTCGCCCCTGTAAAGATGCTTTGCCGCATAGTAGCCAAACAAAAGCGCCCCAGGAAAAAAATCCAGCCAGCGGAATAAAACCAAACTGGACCTACATATACAGAGAGACCTACAGTATGTGCCACTAGAGTGGAATTAGCGGATTAGGTTTTACTGTGCTGCAAATGACGTTTTAAAAATCACCCCATGCATTTTAAATGGGTCTACAAAAGTGCCCCAGGAAAAAAATCCAGCCGGCGGAATTAAACTACACTCGACATATAGCTTGAGAACGTTGTCGGGATTGAGTGCCTAAAGTGCAAATTGCGAAAAACGAGCCATTGCTCAGCAATCGATTTTTAAAAAATGCTGCCCATAGAGTTACGCCGACCACATCGCCCCAGGGTCGGCTTCACCGCAGTAGTCGATGTCCCAGATTGCTGGACTTGGAGGACATTAATACAAAAGGCACACTACCGCAAAACATAATTCTCGCAACACTAGACGTCACGGCCCTGTACACCAACATTCCAATCCCTGATGGTTTAAACTCGATAAAAGAAACGCTGTCCAAACACAATGCACAACACTCTATTGAAGTATACTTGTCTCTTCTTGAACTAGTTCTGACATATAATTACTTCGAACTTGAGGAAAATTACTATCTACAAATACATGGGACAAGTATGGGCACACCTTTTGCACCAACCTACGCCAACATATTTATGGGTACTCTAGAAACGGATTTCCTATATCGTTGCACGCACAAGCCCCACACATACCTACGATACATAGACGATATATTCATAATATGGGAACATGGTCAGGAAAGTTTAGATAAATTTGTAACTTTCCTAAATTCTTTTCACACAACAATAAAATTCACATCGGAATCTTCAAATGAGCGCATAAACTTTCTGGACACAACAATATATATTGATAATGGGACACTAAAGACAACGCTGTATAGAAATACTTTTGATAAACAACAGTACCTAGACTATACAAGCCACCATCCCAGACATTGCAAACATGGTATCTTTAAAGGCCAAGCCACACGACTTCGTCGCATTTGCGTTGAAAACCATGACTACATAGACAGACTCGATCACCTTAAGGAAACCCTATCAAGCAGGAACTACCCGAACACTGCCCTTCAGAAAGCCTACACCGCTGCAACCAAGCTTGATCGAGCCAAGGTCCTCAAACCCCGCCCTAAGATCACAAGGACAACAGCGCCTCTTCTTACTACTAAATTCTCAAACGCACTCCCCAACGTGAACAATATCCTCAGGAAATACCACCCAATTCTCACCAGCAACCAGAAACTTAATAAGATCTTTCCCGACCCGCCCAGAGTAGCCTACAGACGGAACAGTAATTTCAAGGACATTCTTGTACACGCCAAACTAAGGACAAAGACGAAGCCAACATCCGGTCTCTGTGGCCGCTCCAGGTGTTCCACATGCAAACATATTCAATCTACTACTACAGTAAAAAGTACAGCGTCAGATTACTTTCAGAAGGTAACTGCGAATTTCACCTGCACGTCAAGCAACGTAGTCTACTGTCTAGAATGTGCCACTTGTAACAAGCAATACAAAGGTGAGACTGGACAAGAAATGCACACGAGACTCAACGGCCATCGCGCAGATACAAAACAAAATTTACCTAAAGCAGTAGCCAGCCACTTCAATGAGCACGGCCATATATTTGATGAAGCAAGACTCTATATACTACAAACAAATTTTCGTTCACCTCGCGAGAGAAAATATACAGAATTATACCTCATACACAAGTGTAAATGCCTGCACCCCACGGGGATGAATTTATCGCGTGGCAACTTAGAATCGCTAAAAGCAGTAACATAAACCTTAAATTGTTATACCATTAACAAAGGCGCAAAACAAGTTAAACCTCCAGCTAAACTCGATGCTCAACCTCACCTATTCTTCCATTTCCAGTTCTTCACTGTATCTCCCCTACCACTCAATTTATTATCCTCCTCCATGCTTTTACTCATTGATAAACCATACGAATGCTTTTCCAGGTACACCTGTCCCCTCAGTGCTCAAGTTTCAAGTTATATTTCTTCCGCTGTCACTCACCTGTGCCGGTTTTTTTTCCCTCAACCTCACCTATTCTTCCATTTCCAGTTCTTCCCTGCATCTCCCCTACCACTCAATTGATTATCGTCCTCCATGCTTTTACGCATTGATCAACCATACGAGCGCTTTTCCAGGTACACCTGTCTCCCCCCCAGGTTTAAATTTCTAATTATATTTTTGCTACACTGTCACCCTCCTGGGCTGGGTTTTTTTTTCCTCAAACGCGCGTTTTCTTTTTTTTTTCTTTTTTTTCTCCACACGAGATCCACACCGAGACAGTCCAAAATCCCAGACGCCAGGATACCTTTTTCGGCGCCTTGACCACACTAGGTCTCGCCAATTCTGTATACCGCCGCGACGACGCCTAGGGCGAACTAGTGAGGCTAACGTCCCTTCACGGGCCAAGCTGCTCCCTGTCAACCACAAAATTACCCGATGCCTTGGTGCTACGCTACTCAAGTCATGATTTCAACTCGTATTGTGACCTGCACACTGACCGGCTCTTCAGGGACCCCAAACGCACGCCGACCACGACTCCTCCGAACGCTCACTCGCCTCTCGCTCCCCCAACCCCCTTTGACGGTGTTTTTTTATATATATAATTTTTTTGCCACTTTCTCGCTCTCCCGCTCTTGTCCCCTCGTCTTAGAAACCGCGCCTAGCCAGTCAAGCGCCGGCGCTCATTTTCTTTTCAGTCTCTCCCTTTGCAGACAGCCACAGCGGACATCGACGTGACGTCACTCCACTAACCCTTTAAAACTAACCCGCCGAGGATGACGAGGCCGCCTTTGACGAAGATAGGTCCTCCTACCGAAACGTTGGCCAGCCTTTCTGAGGCACCTTATCCCTGTTTATAATCCTTATTCCTCGTGTGCTACTCCATTATTCAGCCATCTTTTTTGATTTTGTATTGGGTAGGTTACACTATGCAACACATGCACAAAATATAAAATATTGACCAAGTAGCATGTTACGAAAAGTTGAGCACAGGCTGCCAGTGTTGATGTGCCCTATAAGGAAATACAAACGTTAACAGTTTTATCATGCAGTACTTATAAGCTGGGACACTGTTCCCTGGCTGGCAAATAGGTTTTATAAACAAACTATGTTAAGGAAGAGCAAGCAAGCTATAATCTTTGTACAAGACTGCTGACAATTGTTTCACACACATTAATGTTAAGGCAGACCTAATAAGAACTAGACGTATTGTAATCTTCTTTTCAGCACATAGCAACACCCAGCAACATTTTCGATAAATACGTGCAGACTACAGTACACCACGTTTGTTTTTCGCTGACCTACACTTGGGCACTATTACATTGTCTGTCAAGTCATCGGAACATAAAAAGGTGCAGTCAATAGATAATGTGGTTGGCACAGAGGCAGCGGAAATTACTGGATCATGCTATTATCGTGATCAAAAAGAAAGAAAATGATACATTAAAAATTGCACAAAACTATTGCTCAAGCTATTGCACAAAATTGTCAGGCTAGCATTCATATGGTAACGTACATGAACCTCGGTGTCGCATTGCCTGCACAAATATGTTCATAAACTTTGTAACAACCACTTGGCATTGTTACATTCAAACCAAAAAACAATCGTTCCAGTACTGCACTGGTGTTGAAGTATTTAGGCTCATATACTACGTTCAATACAAAAAATGCACTCATGATTGCGATGACCCCTTCCTCCACATTTTTGAACATGAACAGCCGCTCCTTGTCAACACAGAGGTGGAGAAACTCTGCCTGTTCCAGGTTGTGGCCATAATACACCACACAGGGGGTGAGTGGAACCCTCGTGTCCTGCAATGACAACAAAGAAAGCTTACTGATGTATAAAGTATATTAATGCTTTTGTGTAAGCACAATATAAAGGGGTTGCTATGCTTGTCACGGAGCGGCATATTTTCGAGAGATTTCGAGTGGTTTTGACGCCAATTAACGGCCGCCAAAAAAACGTCGTGTCCTCACTGTGCGGCGTATAATTTCGAGAAGACGACAGGCCGATTAACGGAAGTCAAAAACGTCGTGGCTCCAGGGTGGCATCTCGTTTCGAGACATCGACACGCCGATTAACGGACCTAGAGGTGTGTGTCCGTGTAATGCATGCAGTACCGGGGCTCGACCTTGGAGAGAGAGGGCAATCTACCATCCTTCGTCCATGCTGAAAGGGGCACGGCCAAGACTTTTGGGAGGCGTCATGAATTAATTAGGTGAACTCTGCATACCGGCAGTTCCCCTACATAGGGAACTAGAGAAAGGAAAGGCTATTTAAGCGCAGGTTTTGGTCCCAGCTAATTAGTCTAGAAGCTGAACCTATGTGCTGCTGAGAAGCCATCAGGGGGCTAGTGCCGTCCAGTATCTCCTGGGTCACCTGGCCACGTCGGAATTCCGAGGAACTAGTTGACGTACGAGACTACAAACCAACGTCTGCAACGAAGCTCACCGTAGATCGCCTTAAGTTAGCTCAACCTGCTTGAGAGAAGACGTCAAATCTAGACTCCCGGGAAATCCAGCCCAGCAATTGCAGCCCCCTCAGCAAGATCGGCCCGCCAGCATTCTTCGGGAAAGCTTCGCGCGCCGACTTCACGGTTTATGGTCTTGCTGCTGCTGCCCGGCCGCGCGTATGTTATCGTTGTTTTCTTTTGAACATTATTTTAGTGAAATGCTGTTAGGTGTTATTCTTGTATATTTGATCCACGCCCTCTTTCATATGTATATGTATTGTTAATTGCTCATCACATTTCTCCGTCATCATTGTGTTTCAGGGGCGCTATAACGTAAAAAGATTCCAAACCGTTTTGATTCCAATTTCTGCAATCAGCCTCCACGATTGGTCAAAACATTTTCGAGCCACTCCCATCTTCGCCTGTCTGTCACGTGACGTCACGAAAACCGCGACAGCTCCCCATCTGATATAACGTGTACACATGATTATACATGATTAAACCGCACAAAAGAAAAATAATCATTCCTGATTCGATGCCTTTTCAGCATTAGCCCTCTGCTATTATCCAATGTTTTCTGGATACGCCCACTTCGCCTGTCACGCGACCTCACAAGACTGCGAAAACTCACCACGTCAAAGTGACGTGTATGCGAAAAAAATGCGTTATTATGCCGTACAAAAATGAAAATTTCTCTTAATAGCCACAGACTGCCCCGTTCCGAAAGGAATAAAAGCTGGCTGGCCGCGGATCACTCAGGCTCTCGCTACTCGTACCTGCCGGTGAGCATGTAATTATTTGCGCATGATAAACATTTCTGTGTATCAGTAAAACGTTATCGAGCCTTTTCGCCATGCATACAACATCGAACTCTTCCTTGCTGAGGATCCGTTTTAGCGGCATTCTTATTCTTCCGTTGCACGCCGCCGCGATTTTCGACCAGCCAGCGCAAGCTAAGGCGAAGCGGACCAATCGGAGAAGCCGGCACCACCCTCTTCATGCGGTTATCTATTTTCACTGTGCTGGCTCGGCTCCATCGAAACCCTCTCCACTAAAGCGTGCTCCTCTTGTCAGCCAATTAGATAAGAAAAACCGCTGAGTATAAGCAATGTTATTAATTTTGAAAGCGAACAGAGGTGACCTCCTATAAACGAGGAGAGTGATTGAGTTGTCCAGACAACGCCGCGGGTGGGCACCGCCGATGCTTGCGTCGGTGGTTACGTAAATTTGACGTCAGAAGTTTGTAATCAAAACTGTTTGGAATCATTTTATGTTATAGCGCCCCAGGTGTTTGTATTGTGTCTTCTTTATTATTTTATTTTAATAATTGCGTATGCTTATCTGGCGATAAATATGTTTTTTTTGTTTACTCCCGACTCTGACTCTTTTCACTCTGTTCGCTTGAGTACGGAACGACCAACCGGCTTGTATACCTCGTCGATTGACTTCGTGCCGACGACGAACGGGTGACCGCTGTGACACTTATGCAAGCAAGTATAATGTCATGCAGCCTTAACTGCAAACAATGTAGGCTGTAGAGAAGCTTAACCCAACCCTGCATTATTCGAATAACCTGTGTAATCCAAGCAAGGTCATTTTTGCAGCATAGATGCTCCTCCCATCGAGTGCAAGAGCAGTTCAAAATTGTTCGTTTGTTCATCCTTACGTTTTGCATATTGACTTATGATTTAATTGCTGTTTTTTATTATTTATACATGTACTGTTGTTCTTCCTAATATGTACAGCACTTATTAATGATTGTATCGCCCCCCCCCCTATGTAATACAGTCCCTGTGAGGACCTTTACCAGTAGCATGAATAAACAAAAATGAATAAATAGCTGGTGAAATTAGGTAGCATGTCAGTTCACATTTTAAAAAAAGCATCTGGATCTTTGTACAGTTGCCAAACTGTTTCTACGATTGAAGCCATTTGAGGAATTACAGCATTGTTTAGATCCGATTTCATTGACAAAAATGTGAAGGAACTTACGTCCTCATGTACAAATAGCACTGGCACTGCTGGTTGATCCTTCCCATTTGAAGCAATTGTCCTCAGAGTTCCAACAGCAAGGAGGTCTGTAAACAGATGACAATTCGTGTTAGCTTCAATGATCACACGGACATGCGCAATACAATTGCACAAAATTCTTGTTCTTTTTTACTTGTAAAACCTCTGTTTACCTTTGCTTCAACAATATCTTTGTTTTATAAAAGTGCTGAATATAGCAATCACAAAGCAAGAGGTTATAATCGTCACACAGAAAATTTAGATCGCGATCGAGGGGACCGCACTACCATGTAGATCAAACGTGGTAAATTCATCGTTCGCGTAACCTATTCTCCGCGCACAGGCGCGGTATTTCGGACAGACATTACCGCGCCTGCGGGTCAGCCATGCCAGATTATACCTTTCTCACGCCTTACGGCGCTCTACCTTCAAAATACCATCACTAATTTTTCAGGGGGAGCAGTTTAGGCATTTGCTTTGAGTTAATATGTTTTGAAAAGTCACAGAGAGCATACGGAACGACCAACCGGCTTGTATATCCCGTCGATTGACTTCGCGCCGACGACGAACGGGTGACAGCTGTGACACTTATGCAAGCAAGTATAATGTCATGCAGCCTTAACTGCAAACAATTTAGGCTGCAGAGAAGCTTAACACATACGAAAAGGCTGGCATGAGCGAAAATACTGCTCCAGGACAGTAGCCCCGGTTTCCACTACGGCCCCTACTGCCCCCCCCCCCCCCCCCCGGGAAAATCAGTGATGTTATTTTGAAGGTAGAGGCGCGAGAAAGCTATATAATCCGGCATGACTGACACAGCACGAGCGCCGCAGGCGTGAGTATGTGCATCCGACGTAATGCGCCCGTGCGAGAATAGGTGACACCAACGAGTAATCTACCCCGAACGTAATCCTTTTTCCCATTCACGCGTCCTTTTTGCCGTAAGACGCCGTTTACTGGCATTTTCTAAACAATATTTCTGATTGCGACGCCGGCTTACCACATACCACAAACAAACAAGATGACAACGGGCTTACCTCGTGAGCAAGTTACGAGCACGTAGACTGTTGAACATCCGTTGAGGGGGTAGCGCTGAGCCAACACGGCTGAGCTCAGCGCTACCGTTGAGGGCAGGCTTTCCGCATCCAAGCATGCACATACGTGCACCTGAACACACGACTTCTTCGATGCCATTGCGTGCAGAGTTTTGTAGACGAAGTGAAACACGTTCAGCACAAATATCCCCGCGCTATAGGGAACCTACAATCGTCGGGCGGCGCTACCAGCGCACTGCTATCCGCGCCACCAACGGAGGCGTCCCCAATCACGCAGGCGCTCCACCGGGAAACGAAACTTTGCCACCGTGTGTCAGCGCCCTTCGAGCCCTACTTTCCGTGGTTGCTTCCGACTGTGCTTGTGACATTTGAACTGTTATCAACGTTGCACCGCAACTGCATTTGCTCGCGAACGTTTTCACTCGGCAGCACCCGGAGAGAGACGCAAGCTACCCGCGATGTCGCGGGTTCTGCATTGCGGTTTCAAGCCGGTCCACGGCCTCGACGAGTATTTTCGGCCATCGCTACTGCGGAAAGGACGCCGCTTGCTGGACAATAACCATGTGTTCGGTGTCCGGGAGGTTGACGGGTCTGAGATCTCTGCAAAATGTCTGTCGGAGCAAAGCAAGCACGTATACCAAGTGGACCTCAAAGTAAGTAAACAAAACGATGTCGCCTAAGTATGCTTTTGTGCATGTGCGATATAACAAGGCTCGAGAAATGCAATAGCCGACTGTTTCCGGCGTTCAATGCTTGTTACGGCCCCGACTTCACTTTTCTTTGTTTTTATTTGGTCTCGCATTATGATTCAGCTGCCTGTTCTTCTGATTCCGATTCGCAGCTGACGACTGAGCCCCGCACAATCGAAAGTGGCAAATGCACGTGCCGCTACGGCAGCCTGGGTAACTGCAAGCACTGTGCTGCAGTTGCTTTCTATTTGAATGAATTTGATCATGCGTCCTGCACAAGTGCACCACAGGCATGGAGAAAGCCACGAGGGAAGCCGCAGCTAAATGATAAGGCCAGCATTGAAGAGTTGTTTGGAAGTACGATGCATTTGGTTGTATTGCTGTTGCATAGTATGTGCATAGTACGTACGTCAGCGTTCTCTTCTCTCTTCTGTCCCCTCTGGTGGCCTTGCGCTGCTAACGTACCTTATAGCACGTGTGCTGCTAATTTTGACTACAGCACTGATTGCATGAAACATCTGTTATCTCATGTCATCCTTATCACTATAGTGCTCTGTTAATGCATCTTTTCTCAGGCTATCACTTTCATAGCTGTCACTTTTTTATGTGGTTCTGTGCTAAGCACACTGATTAGCTATTGCTTAATATGCAATGAATTTTGTCATTCTTGCTCCCAGACTACAAGAGCCCCTTTGTAGGAAACAAACAGCCTGCAGAGCTGTCCCCATTTTATGCATTGAAGCACTTCCCGGGCATTGTATCGCCATTTGCGGAAGCACTGCAAGAGATGGCGAGGAGTGAGGCAGATTTAATCAGCATTGAAGCAGAACAAGAAGCCAGGCGGGTTTCACAGCTCGAAAAAATTATCCAGCTGCTTCCAGCACCTTTCAACGCCTTGCATGTGCTGCAGATATCAGGCACCTACCCGAAGCTAAGTGTAGCAGCAAAGGATTACGTACAACTCATGACGCAAGAGCAGGAGTTTTATCAGACAAATATTGTCTGTGAGTCACTGTCAGACCTATGTGTGGCCACCATGGGCCAGTCAAGCTGTCTAAGGTATGGAAACATCAGTGACAGAGGACATTGTTGCTCTTTACATGTACTCTTCATTCTTTTGATATTGGGTATGTTAACTCTAACTTAGGTGGCACAAAGAAAAGAAGTTTCGCATAAGCAGTACCACTAGCCACACAATACTCCATGCCCGACGGAGCCCTGAGGAGGTTGCCAAGGCCGTCCTGAACTCAAGGCCATTTTCTACAGAGGCCACGGCTTATGTTGTGTATAAAGTACAAGGTTTTTCTAGTGGAATACACAACACTTAAAAACAATCACAGAACAGAAACCATGTACATGTAGTTGCAAATGTTTGTCGACCTCTTTCATTCTTGTTTTAGTGATGTGTATTCTGATTGCACAATGCCAAGTTTAAAGCTATTTTTTATTTCTTCTAAAACAGGACTCCGTACAGAACCCCTGGCTCGAATGGAGTTTGAGCGTCAACTAGGTGTTGAAGTTGTGGAGGTGAGGTCAAACTTTAGTCTGGTGTTCAGTGCTCTACAATGAACACTTGAGAGAGACAAAACCTTCAAAGCAAAAAAATAAAGCACTACCCTTTTGGGCGGCATAAACTTCAACATGGGGACAGATGTTTTAATATGATGAAACTTGCACTAAACTGTGGAGGGGATACTGTACAGACTAGCATTATTGGTCATTATGGATGCCTGTGACAAGCTACGACCATCACTGAGTGCTTGTAGTGCCTGCCAGTGAGGTAATTGTAACTTTTTCAGATGGGTTTGCTCATACACCCGGATCAGCCTTGGCTGTGTGGCAGCCCTGATGGCATGTTCTGCCTGTCTGAGGAAACATGCCTTTTGGAAATCAAGTGTCCTCACAAGTGTAAAGAAGCAGACATGTTCGACAGCTCGGGAGAGAACATCCTAGACTACATCCAGGGAACAGGCAGCAACCGAAGACTAAAGATGACGCACAGATATTTCACTCAAGTACAGATATTACTATACTTGTTGAATGTACAAAATTCCTATTCTTTTGTATATTCCAGCAGGCAAAATTTCATTATTGAAGTCAGCAGGGATGATACCTTTCTTTACGAGAGCATCCCAGCCCTTGAAAGATTTTATTTTACTTACCTTCTGCCTGCTGCAGCTGCAGCAAAATAAAGCATGTACTCACTGAGATTTGTTTGTACTACTATACTTCGTGCGCAAAACACAATGAAAAAAAAGCATTTCACGTTTCTCACTTTTATTGCACAACCGAAGAAAATGCCTATATCCTAAAGGTACATAGTGGTATATGGTATTGACAATCTTAGAAAAAAAATTAAGAGTTAACATGTCATTTGTTCACTAGTTCTGCTGCTTCATGTGTGCACAACACTGAAAGTAGTCACACTAGAAACATAAGTTGCCAAGTTAATGCAGCATTTGAGAAGCTGCAATAGAATGGCATGCTTTTCGCAAATATTAAGCTAAACAAATTTCCTGATGAAGTCATCAAATTTGCAGGCACAAGTTGGAATCAGCTAGCGCAAAACAGGGGTAATTGGAGGTGACAGGGCCTTCGTCCTGTGGTGGACATAAAAATAGACTGATGATGATGTTGACGACGATGAAGCTAAACAATAAGCTGCTGCTTGCTGGAACAGTTATTATTCTGAACTAAAACTAGCGCATCCAAAGCAGGTTGAAATGCAATCACATTCGGAGGCGATATGACAGACTTCAAAACATAAGTGCCTAATGGCAATGACATCAAGTACCAAAAATATCATGCAAAACAGGATTGCATAATATAAAAGTGGAAAACATAAGAGTAAGTCACATGTACACAAAATTCACTGACAAGTAAAGGCAGGTGACTACGCAGAACTCACAAATGTTCCCAGTACAGTACCTTTTTTTCTTCACTACATCAAACAGCTCAACCCAGTCCCTTAAGTTTATACACACAAAAAACAAAAACAGGCTCTTTTTCCACTGTACAGCATCACACATCTACTTTCAACGCTCCAGAACATGCTCGGTTCACCTATTTCAAGCTCAAGTAAGTGACACAATGCAGAACGAGACAGAAGTTTGTTAATGGAACATCATAGATGACCTAAGCTGCATGGAAATGGCACCAACAGTGTGCAAAAATTGGTCAACGCCTGTGTGCTCTGCGATATCAGTGCACTGTAAAGAACCGCAATGAAATAAGAACTAATCCGGAGCCCACTATTACGGTGTTTCTCAAAGACCACATCCAATTTCGAAACAATAAAATGCAAATAGCTCGAAGAAATAATGCAAAGTGAGTATCCATGGCAGATGAGACCCTTGGCAACACAGAGCAAAATAAGAAAGCTATGAAGGCCTCAGTCCACTAGCTAATGTTTCGCCAAGAGCATTTGTCGAAACCCCCGGCCAGCCTAGACGAAGACAAGTCCTATTATCGAAATGGTGGCTAGCCCACTGATGCTCCCCCATCATTCATTCATTTCATTTTGTGTAATCCAGAGTGAGGCAAAGTCGATTGTTCATGATGCAGACACGACAAATGACTGTTGTTCTTTGCGCTTAATTATTGGGAGCTGGAGGTTTGCTAGCACACAGCAGACATGAAAGACATCCGTCATGCATGGGTTAAGCTCAGTTGGTACTTTGTTGTTCAAGACATTATATATTTTAATCCTCTGAATCATTCGTTCGACATGTATCCGCACTTGAGCGATATTGTAAGTGTCCCTAACCTCCTCTGGCGTAAACTGAGAGGCATGGAGAAATGGAGGCATAACAAGAACAGCATTCTGGTTTCCTAAAACTGTCTGGATGCCTGGAAATCCCTTATCGGCAAGAACTGTATCCCCAGGTTGAACAAGATCGAGCAAACCAGAACCAACTGTAATGTGGGCATCAGACAGTCTACCACCATAGGATTTTGAACAAAAACAAATCATTCCTCCTGGTGTTACAGCCACTAAAAACTTCAGCGTATATGCGCCTTTGTAATTTGAGTACAAGACTCGTTCTTGTTGCACAGTTGGTGGCTGCTCTGTACGTATTTCAGTGCAGTCAATAATCATAGTGCAGCTAGGATACTGCACCTTAAAGCTGTCTGGCATTGTGGCCTGAATCACTCTTGGTGGGGGGCGAAAAATCCATTGTTTAGTTGCCACAGCGAGCGTTTTGAGAACACTCTTGAAATGCCTTGATGCGACGTTTCGCTTACCGAGAAGAGCCAGTGATGAGTAGCTGATTCCAAGCTTTAACTTCAAAAGAAACAAAAGAAGCCTATTCTCAGCAGTAACATCACATTTTCGCTCTGAAGGTGGAAGCATGCTCAGAAGCATTGCAAACACTTCTTTGCTGACACTGCACAGGTCTTGCAATGCATTTGCAGATTTAGCGATGCTGTCGTAGCCGGAGAAGTAGCTGGTTCTGTGGTCAGAGCCACTATGCCTGCTACTGACCTCTGGCTTGTGTTGCACACTGTTGTCGCATGTGTCAAGATGTGTCACTTGAGATGATGTCCCTGACTCACTAATGAAGCACATGAACACCGAGAAATTCTTGCTTGACACGCTTCTTTCTTCAGTTTGTGTTTCCTGCGTAAAATTGCAGTAAGAAAGAATAAATACATCCATGTTGGGTTACAGTGGCAACCTCATTTTTATCAGTCATAACACAAAACTTTATCGATGATAAACAAACATTTCAAACTACGCTCCAGAAAAATGCTGTCACATATTGTGCATCAAGTGCTGCACTGAAAAAATGAGAAGGGAATGAGCAATAAGAGTACAACACTGCTAACTTGCTGCCTATGCTACACAGGGAGGCGTAACTGAGCATGGTATAAGAGCGAAGAACATATTTAGCTGTACAATTTCAGGCATTCAACTTCAGTTTCCGAAATTTTCAGGAGCTTACCACGGATTTCACTGCAGTGCAAAGCTCAGCAGCGACAGTGGACAGTAGATACAAGCCCTCTGTCGAGCTCCGCTCGTACAACAGGTCTGTACTAGTTGCTAGATCAACTGTGGCAAGGCTGCTGGTACCAATGGCTCCTGTCTCAGCTGTGTAGGGAGAAGCTGGTCCAGGGGAATCAGCTGATGCAGGAGTAGCCAGTGATGCAGATGACCCAGAGTGCCGCTGCTTCCACCAGAAGCTTGGATGTCACTGCTTTTTGTAAACACACATGGATTTTGTTTTGGGCACATCTACATGCATGCATTCACATTTATTTGTAGAGACAACCGCATTATGGCGAAGCTAAATGGGAAAAGATGTAACATATTGAAGAGTCCCTGCTTTTGATGCAAACAAGCCCAAGTAGCACATCAGAGAGAAGCTTACCTATTAAATCTAGCCAGCTGAGCAGTAGATGAAGTGGACCTCTTCTTGTACACGGTCGAGAATATTGTTGGTACATAACCGGGGTGGCTTTCAATTGTGCTTTTCTCGCCATTCACAAAATGTTTGGAACACACCCTCGAATCTCGATTAGGCTGCCAGCTAGAGGAGTCCTCAAAACTGAAATGTGTAAAACATGAGTAATTACCATCCATCTGATGCAACAGGTGTAGCAGTGTCAATCAATGAAAGGTTCGTGATTAAAACAGCTGGACAACACGCTGCACTTTAAAAATTATTTGTCTAAGTATTACTAACCTCACACACTTAATACACACGGTTTTCTCCCCTGCTTGAGTGCCGCAACAAATTTTCGTCATTTTTAATGTACAGTAGATTATGCACTAATACAACATGAATGAATGAATGAATGAATGAATAAACCTTTATTTGAAGAAGTGACTTGGCAGTCGAGGTGCTAGGGTCCCTTATTCCAGGAATAAATAACATTAATGAACAGCGCAAAGTGGTCAGCGGACAGGAAACGCTCATGATAGCACAGGACCCTTGGCGTTTCTTGTCCGCCGGCGTCAACCACGACAACGCCGCGATGATTATGTAACATCGAAATAAAATAAAACACGACCATAACGGAGGGCGGCTTCCGGTGAACATGAAGTTTCTCATTCCTTGCGATGAACACGGCTACGAGTAGTTTCATCGTCATTCTCAAAAAACAAATGCCACAAGACGGGAGAGAACAGTGCGTCGCAAACTAGTTCCAAATATCGTATTGCATGTCATTTATTTCGTCAGAACGATTTCCGTAATTTTAAACCAAAGGTATGCAAGAATATTATCAACTTACAAACCGTGAAACATTGATCAAAGAATAAACTGTGACATTACGCGACCGCCTCGTAAAAACTACCCGTTCACTGTTACCCGATTGCTGCTAACTGAAAAACTAACCTCGTCCTTGGCTGCTTTGGTAACGTGCAGCGATTTCTGTTTACACATAGGAATTCACTTACTTGACTCGTCGCACGGCGATAATCCATTTTTGCCTTCGTGACTTCTCCCAAGGCTTTGACGGAAAACTGTACAGCCTCACGCCTGGCGTCCCATCGCGACTGTGGCAGTCTTTGACAGAGCAGTACCTGCGCCCACTTTTCTTCTTCACAGGGGTGCGACCACACGGTTCTGACGACGCCATCGGATCTTAAACTACAGAAAACAGGCGCAGGTATTTCGGACGCGAAAGACAAAAGCTCAAAAAGACCACGCTGTACCCGCGCTGAGCAATGGCAGCGAAGAAAGGCCCATGCGCGCGAACGCCTTCAAGCTTCTTGCTGGGGTTCCCAGATGGCGCGCCCTGTTCTTCAAACGGCATTGCAGAGTGCCTATGACGGCACATCACGAGCACACACGCGCACGTCACACAGCGACAAATTCGGAACTTCGCCATTTTGAACTTTCCGAGAGTCAACCAGCGTAACCATCCATCGCTTCTGTTCTTCACTCCCGTTGCGTCAATCTCTGTTCCTTGGGGCCTTGCTCCACTCTTGAGTACAAATCAAGACATATTTACGGTGAACTAACAATCTGCACAACATAAAACGATAAAAGCCGACTGACTACACATTCGCAGCTGCATCAACCGCTTGTTAGATCCTTCGAGACCGGAGCCGGAGGCGCAGCGCACGGTGCCACCTGGTGCCGCGCTCTGTGAGCACGGAGAACAAATCAGATTCGGTTTCGTTTTCCAGTTTATGCTGTAGTTGCTGGAACAGTAAAATTGTTGCTCAACAAATAATTTAACTCTGAAAGAGGATAACGCTTCCTCTTCGACAAGGTAGTGCAGTTTGTTCAGAGAGATAGAAAAAGCAAGGAGAGGAAAGGCAAGCAGGTCAACCAGACACGCGTCCGATTTCCTACTGGGGATGGCAAACCCCAGTGCCCCTGTGTTGCAATGCAGTGCACTGCAATCTGTCTAGTGTAGTGCTAATTTGGGGTGGTTGGTGCATGTAATGAACCCGTAAATAATGAGGTTGTGTCATAACTTTTTATCAATGTTAGAACGCATATTTTACGAGGACTGATATCCATAAAACTACTTTTTCATTAATATTTTGATAGGGCATATTGTTATTTCAATATTAAAGCGAGACAATATGCGAAGTTTAGCCATTTGACAGAAATGCTGTCAGCGGCACCAGCCTCGCAAAATATACACCTGAATAGTGTCGCATAATGCACTGGTGTTCCACATATATCCACCAAAAAGCTTTTCTCGAAAAATAGAAAGGAGAACGTCATGCAAGCTCTTTTAGAAGGAATATCTTAAAAACTTGATTCGCTCACCAAGTTCGCATATACTGGGTACATTTTGCGTACAGGCTGACTTGAATTTTGTAATTACCGCATGCTCTTTAAATTGAAAATGAAAGCTAGCCGATTGCAATAAGTACATATGGAGTTTAATACTTTACGATAGATACAATTAACATGAATTCCCTTGAATACTGTATTACTGAATAAAGCGCCTTTATTATCACCAATGCTCTGGGCATGTTATATATAGCCTTTGTAGAAGACGCATGCGTACAGGTGTGTACGCATACATATTCGTGCGTCACTTACACCCTTCTTGAGCATAAAGAAACACCCTTGGTGCCAATCGGAGGGTGCAAAAGATGTGCGCACCCTATATATAGGGTGTAGAATTGTAAAATAATGACAGCAGGGTGTGAAAGGGTGTAAGCAAGGGTGTTAAAAATCAAAATACACCCTTTTACACCCTTTTGGGTGTAAAAACTTTTACTGTGTATCGTTGTGCTTTGACTGTAGCTTGCTTTTGTGGGCACAGGTTCGCCCAATAAAGAATCAGTTTCGTTATACAGTTTTACGCCTGTTTTCTTCAGCGTCACTTCTACGTAACAATCATGGAGGTAAAAAATACTAGGAGGGAGCGTCACGTGATTCCGCTAGCCTCGGCAAGCCAACCTCCTCTGAAGCCACCCCTCCCTCTCTCAGCGGCCCCGTGCGCGGTGCCTTTTGGGGCGGACAAGGCCCACAAGGTTGCCGGAACATTCGTGATTGTTTGGTACGTGGTAACTTTTAGTGGCGCCTGCCGTCACTGGCTTGGAGGCCCGTATGCGGGTGGTGGTTTTCTGCTACTGCGCGCGTCGTTTTTCGCTTCAAATGCGATGCCTTGAAACGTGGAGCAAGACTGGGGCGTCTGACTCATGAAGACAGAAAATTTTCGAGGCGTCACTTGCGCTTACCACCGCGGTTCGTGGAGTTGCCAGCGCTCGCGGCTCGAAACCCGTCTAGACGCCCGAGTGTGGTCTATTTTTCCTACGTACTCAAGTTTCGTCAAATCAGCCGTTGTGCACCTTAAGCTGTGGTGCGTGTTATCTTGCAAATGTTTCGTCCCGCTGTCTTGCACCTAGGTAGAAACGAGATGTTTTGAAGGTCACTTTTTTGTCGCATTTTCGCTTAATAAAAGGCTCTGGTGGGCGTGTTTCATTTTGAGAGAAATAAATAGCATTAGCCTGCATTCTAAACGCCGAAGTGATCGCCGTTTATTCAGATTTACGTGTACTATTTTGAAAGATTGTGTGGTGCGACGACGCTGTTGAGACGCGCCTCGGGGATCAATTTTCGTTATATAATAAAGCAAATGGACGGGATTTGTGCATTAACTAGAGTTTATTCAGCTGTTTCCGAATGCGAGTATAGCCCCACAGCATAATTATGTCCTAGAATCAAACACTGCCAGGGGGACCGTTCTTCCTCTGCTAGTGTGAAACGGCATGAAAACTGAATACATAGCGGCAAGGGAAAAATGGCAGCATTCATTTGCACTTGTGGATTCATTTTGTTGCTGGTGTACTTGTACTATGGAAAGCACATTTTTATGACAACAGCAATTGTTTCATTCTTTATTCAGTGTTTATTGCACCTATAGAAGCCAGGAGATTTCACACAAATACAGAAGGAAGCCACATTTATAATTTAAATGAAGTACATTGCAAAGATAATACACAAAAGAAAATTATAAACAGCAAGTAGGAAAACTTATTGTGCCACTGCTCTTCGGTATCAGTATTAGCATACTTGTATGCCACAGGGCATTTGTATAATAATGTTATACAAAGTAAACTATATCACACGTAGTATTGATGCCTGTAATAAAACTCGTCAATGGGATCAGCTGTCCTTGAATGTAGCTGCAGTTAATTGCTTACAATGCCTTGTATGCAACGCCTTCTCAATACAGGGCTATAATTGTGTAATATTTATATCTGCGCTGTCCTCGCAAATATCGAAGGCTTCGGTGATTGTGCTTGTCAGAAAAGTAAGCAATACATATGCAGAAATTAAAAAAGAGGGGTAGTTCACAAAGTCAAAGTTGAAACAATTGATCTGAGGTCAGACCCACAAAGTAAGTATGTCAACATTAAAATACAATGCATTTTGCTGCAAGTAAAATGTACAACAAAGCTTATGTTGTATCACATACCTAGAAAAAAGTTAGCACCGTCGAAGCTGAGCCAACACACCGCAATTAGGACGCGACGGCTCTATTACGTTGTGAACCTCAAATGAATGAATATTTCACGGTATTTAAAACACTCATTGAGTGGTATACACCAAATGTTTGTGGTTACAGTGAATATGGCATCATAAAAGGCTATTGTAAAGCAAGTGAACAGAGTGAGCACATTAAATTATTTAAATAGTAACACCAACGGTATTCCAGGTGGCAGTGGCAAATTTCCACAAAGGTCAGGTAAAAGACATACAGGATAAACATTAAAAAAACATTGTCATCCTCAAGCGTATATCTAGCTCACACATTATCCATTGAGAGCATTCCCAGCATGTCGATGTCATCACATAGTTTGCTCTAGCGAAAGGTAGGCCAGCTAACCTACCGTCATTGTCCACACTGTTTAGCTTGGGCTGAACAGAACAATTGTTTAAGCATAATTTGCATGCAGGCGATTCAAGCTACAGCATTCAGCAAGACAACAAACATGTACTTGCAGAATTTACAATAAGGTATCACATTTTCCCTCTATAAAAGTATGACATCTGCATACAACGCTCTTGAACAATATATGCACTTTACAAAGTCACTCAAAAAACAAATAAATGCCTTAACATAAAACCTGGTGGGACAGCTGAAGTTGATTGATAAAGGAATTATTTGTGTAGGCCATCATGAACATAATTCACCCACGAGAAAACTTGTGTAGCAATTCTTCCAGTACTGCGAGCCGCCGGCACCCAAGCTCAGACACCCTGCCTGGGTCAGCAGAGTAACAATGATCCTGTAAAATTGCTTCTGCGAGTGTTTCACTGGCTGCAGGGCTTTTCTGAGGGGCAGAGAGGTTAATTACATCGATGGAGTATGGTTTTTTCATAGGAGCGTACAAAGAGAATGTCTATGTGTTCGAATAGAAAGCAATTTCCGCCATCAATGTCCTTGACCTCATTATGAACTATCAGACGCTTCAATGCTGCTGCAAACTGCTTTGCTGTTGGGTTGTCATTGCAGCCCCCAAATGATTTTATTGCAGCAAAAAAGTAACTCAAGGTGGTGCTGACTGAGCTTGGAAGTCGGAAGATATGCCAATAGGCCATTTTCTGTAACCAAGTGGTTGTATAAACGCTTGTCTAAGCACACCACAAAGCGAATGAAGCCTGTCTTTTGGTTGGTCCCTGTCATTAGTTTACCAGCTGCAGACTCCCTAAGCGAGCAAAAGTAGGCCATAAGTTCCTTGACATACGCAGTGACAGGAGCCACATTTTCAGGACACAGCGGTCCTTTCTATTCTTCTTGCCTTGGATGTCTTGAATTTAAAATGTCAAACGCGTTTTTGACATCTCTGATAAACTCTTCTGTTGGCAAGGAATTTGAAAATTTTGAATTTTTTTAGCTCTGCCGTCACTAAGAGCATCTGGTACCGATTGACTAAACGTTTGAGCCAACAATGAGACTTTCATGAGCTGGTTTTTACAGGTAATATGTGCTTGTCTAAGTTTGTTTGCCAAATGTAGGCCGTCTGTGTACTAGATTTCTTGCAGCTCATCAATGTGTTTCAACAATATGAACTGTTTGCTCGTATCACAATAGCCTTTTTATCAAACAGGGTGTGCCGCAGTAACTTCAGCATGTGACAGGGATCCAACATGGCAAAGAAAAGCTTTTTTTGTCACTGGATGTGGAAAATAAGCATCCAGCTCAGTCATGTCCATCTTGCAGCCAAGGCTGTGCAGCAATGACAAATTCGCTGCAGCGCCATCGCAGGTCAAACTCACTTTGTGTGCACCTTTTTCATGAGTGAAGCTAGCAGCTTGCAGCACCAAATTGCGCCTCTGCTCACCACCAAGGCCATGCACTAGAAAGTAGCCAATCGGCAGCTTCCATCTGCCATTGATTTCAACAAGCATTAAAACAAATGCATCTTAGGCAACTGGGAAGCTGTCATCATTGACATCAATGCCCATGTCAACATATCCATGGAAGCTTTTCCCATCCCACACTACTTCTTTGAATGACCATCTAATCCACAACAAGATTGCTTAATGTGGAGAGCCGTGCTTTACCTTGATAGCCAATGCAGTCATTGCCTCTCTTGAAACGTCAGCAGCCCTATCAATGGGTTGAATCATTCACACAGTGTCTTTGGATGCGGGAGGCATGTGTTGAAAACAATTCGTACATATGTGTATGCTCTAGTGGAATAAAAATGCAAAGTCAGTGCAAATAGCCTGAGCTCTGGCGAGTAAGCGGGTGACATTGCTGGCACCAGACTTATGTGGCAGATAACGCATGAGCAAGTCTTTTTTTGCCCCACCAAGACTCTGCAATATGGCGACATCCTCATTTCCTAGAATGCGATTGTCAGATAAATCTTCTATCACATTTTCGAGATGAGCAACCTTTTGAAAAAGCTGTAGATGGGATTGTCGTAGAGTCTTCATCTTCTTCTTGGTCGCAGCTTGTAATTGTGTAACGCCATACTTCATGCCTCCGAAAGCCCTTTTCAGGGCTGTCTTCTGCTGGCTGTGGCTGCAAAATAACACGCGCTGTAACAGGTGCATGAGCGACCAACATGACACAAAGCACGTACGCAGAACAAAGTACTTAATTATTGTGGCATACACTCTTGTGCAAGTTATGACGAATATAATGCTAAATTTTAGGTCATTACATTGCTCACGACGGTTTCCGTTTAGAATTTTGTGAACTTAAAAACTGTGGGGGCATAAAACTGCCATCCACCTGAGCTTGCTAGTGCCACTTAATTTTGCTTGTTTATTTATTTGCTAAATACTGCAGGCCCATCTGGGCCCAGGCAGGAAAGGTAGAAGTACAAAACAACTACCACAGAAGAGGCCAATGTAGCATAGTTCAATGAGAGATGTTTTAAAGAAGCCTTTTAGTTTTTGGGGCTGGTCAAGCTGCTACGAGCAGCTTTTTTCCCCACTTTACCCCCGCAAGGCTGTATTTACTTTTTTGTGGAAATAAAGCATACATACATACAAATATACTGAGCTCATATATCACGGCTCATTGTGACCGATCGAACATATAAAGAGCATAGAAAATTGGGAAAAACCTGTTGGTCTTCTAGTTATTGTGTCATTTGAATGGAAAAGAAAAATTGAAAAAGGATTATTGGCCGATAATTGGTGTTTAATGCAAACCTTGAGGAAACTCATACCGCTGCGAACAAATATGAATGTTTCAGTATTTAATTAGATGGTTGCCATGATCATAAATGTTAGTGTCCAAATGCAGTTCACTGAGTGACATTTATTATGCTTGAGCTATTAAACAGTTGCCACGAAAATATATGCCACTTCACTTGCAGCTACCTAAGGAAAGAAGTATGTAAAAATTGTAGTGGTCGAGTATTATCCTCACCATGGTATGCCTTGCTGTTCGAGGTGTCGCTGGGTTGTGTGTAGGCAGTGTTGCAGAAGCTTCACCCTTGAGCGTCCTGGAGGGCCTTGGACTGGGAGACTGGACAAAATACACCAAGTGCAATAAGTGGGACTGCTTACTGCAACATAACTTGAAATTGCTGACCGTGCAAACGAAACACCAGATGCACAGTTGAAGCTAAAACCCGGGACTAATAGCGACACCATTGGCTTCATTTAAAATTTAAGCACAATAATGACCAGCAATCAGGACATTGTTAGGGAGATCAGTGGCTGTGGCTATATACTGTATTTTTTATCTACTGTCCCAAAAAATGTTGATAAAGCTTACGAGCACAGTTGGCATGTTATAAATTTTATTACTGTTGTAAATGTTGGAGCCTAGCAAGGGTACATACTGAATAGTAAAAACCAGTCAAAAGACGAAGGACAGAAATAGACGTGGCACACACGACGACTGGACTATTTCTCTGTCCTTCGTCTTTTCACTGGTTTTTACTATTCAGTATGTACCAACTGACCCAGACGTCTACTCTACTAGCAAGGGTGTTAATTATGTGTGTAATGAAAGCAAGTCCAGCAATCTGGGACATCGACTACTGCGGTGAAGCCGACCCTGGGGCGATGTGGTCGGCGTAACTCTATGGGCAGCATTTTTTAAAAATCGATTGCTGAGCAATGGCTCGTTTTTCGCAATTTGCACTTTAGGCACTCAATCCCGACAACGTTCTCAAGCTATATGTCGAGTGTAGTTTAATTCCGCCGGCTGGATTTTTTTCCTGGGGCACTTTTGTAGACCCATTTAAAATGCATGGGGTGATTTTTAAAACGTCATTTGCAGCACAGTAAAACCTAATCCGCTAATTCCACTCTAGTGGCACATACTGTAGGTCTCTCTGTATATGTAGGTCCAGTTTGGTTTTATTCCGCTGGCTGGATTTTTTTCCTGGGGCGCTTTTGTTTGGCTACTATGCGGCAAAGCATCTTTACAGGGGCGAAAGATTCGTCCGCCGTTGAATTGATGGCAAAGAGCTTGTGGACCATGCTAAAAATGGACACGAATGTGCAGCTGTGATGCATATTTGCGCCCTGGCGTATAAGGAAAGATGATGGTGTCAGATTCTGCAAGAAGGAGCGGGCCAAATGGCTTTATGGATTGCCATCGAAGCACTAAGAACGGCTGCGCGTGGCCCTTTTTCTCAAGTTTCGGTGCATGGTAAAGCGTTTCATTTGGTATTTAAAAAGATAAGGTATTTAGAAAGATTTACCATTACGCAAATTTTTGACACAAAAGGGCATCGCCACACAGAGCACTTGTTACTTTTTGTTACTTAACAGTGCAATGTGCCAACAACAGGCGCGTAGCCAGCGGGGGGGGGGGGGGGGGGGCTGATGGGGCTTCAGCCCCCCCCCCCCCCCGAAATTATTTCGTGCTGGCATGCACCACCGACCAAAACTACCACCGACGACGGCAATCATGCTGGATTTTGTCTACAATGCCCTTTTCACGATCGAAAAGACATTTCAGCACGAACATTGCGAACTCGGGCTGGATTTCATGGCAACGCCCTTGCACCTGGAGTCACGTAACGCAAGGAGCCCCATCCGTGCACAAACTTTCAAGGGCTTTTCGATAGCGAGCGGGCGCGTTGCGGCATCTCGCAGCGACCGCGGAATAAACGGAGCGCATGGATTTCAATTACGAAAGTTTATGGGTATAAAGTTCTCATAAACGTTTGACGCGAAAGGTGCGCTGACATTTCCAAAGGCATGCTTTAAAAGATTTTCAATTCTAGAACTTTATGGGGTTAATGTTCTTATAAACTTGGGCCAACATGCGCGCACTGGAACGCTAGTGTCCAAGCCGTTCCATAAATGAAAGCGCACGCTCGCAATCTCCCACACACACGAGAATTCTAAATATCACCGTGACTGTCCGCTAGCAGCTGATAATTTTCTCCAAACATTTTCAGGAAGCGTGCCCAATGTGATTGATCAGCTGGACCAAGGCAGGCAAAGTAAAATATGAGAAAACAGAAGAAAGTGAACAACCTATTATTGAGGATTTTTTTTTTTTGCGGGCGACAAGGTCTGACTCTCCGTGGCCACAGGGACAGGGGCCCTATGAATTTAAGCAATGCCCCTGCTGAAAATACAGGCATTTTCAGAGTGCTTCTTCGCATGCGAGCTGATTGTGGAGATACATATCTGTAGAACCATTTGTAAAGTTGCCCCAGTATTGCCTCGTATTTAAGCCCAGACGCACAAAACCAAATTGTAGAAATTTGTGGTGACATTATCAAAGAAAGCTTAGATTCAAAAGCAGGCTGCTTCTCCATACTTCCTGACTAAACGACGGACATCGCTGGAATCGAACAGCCTGCTGTTTTTGCAAGGTACCTAAACAAGTATGCCAACGACATCAAGGGAGTGTTTCAGGTTTTAGCACCGGAATAGATGCCCATCTCTCACTGCGACAGCAGGTTCTATGTAAATGTGTAAATACTGCGGCAGCTTCTAGTCACCCTTCCAGTGACCACTGCCAGCAAAGAGAGAATATTTTGTTAACAATAGTTTACTAAAAAAACTACTTGCGCTCTACAATGTCTGTGGAACGCATGGTTAGGCTGGCGCTTCTATACACCGACAGAGACGTCTGCATCAGCGTGTCCGAAGTCATTGACCGCTTCGCTCAACTTTCCCGCCGTGAGAAGTTTGTCCTTTAGATAGCGAAGCAGCAAAAATCAATGCAAGTAAAAAGCACTGTTCCTTCAGGTCCATAACTTCTTAATTATGAAAACGTATGACCGTTCATTAGCTTTTAAAACCGCAGAAATTGTCGCCATTTATTCTAGCAGTTAACATCATGATCACAATTATCACGCGAATAGAAAAATTACGAGGATACCAATAACCAATTTTGACCGGCCTTGCTCATTAAAAGCCCGGCCCACGCGCCGTTCGCCAAAAACACACTCGGATATTGGGTAGTTCAACTTACCGCATCATCTGTGGCCTTCGTTTGTCCTTTTATTTCCTTTTCAGCTACCTGCTTTTATTTCTTTTTTGGAACGAAGGAATACCCACCTTTATTCTGGGTGCAGAATAATTGTTGGCGTTGTGCAGGCAGTTAAATTACAGATTTTCGTACTGATTTATGCATTATTCCTTTATTATTCTACCCACATGGCACTGTCGCGACCGCTGCATGGCCCAAGCACATATCACGATTTCTGCGATCATAGTTGTGTTCTTGCCTAGATCATCTGTGTTTCTGTGCGCAAAGTTTACTATCTGTGACTGAGCAACATGTTTATTTGTCTTATTTGACGCATTATATACACTGACGTTTGCTTAAATACGTACATTTATTGGAGACTCATTCGTATTCTTAAATATCTTATTGCGACGTTTTGTGTATACAAGCAGTGAACTTTGTTTCCAGCGACTCTTTTTTTGCCCTTTAGCGAGTTGTATCTTCGCATTTGTATATTCTATTCTATCTTCGCATTTCTAATATATATTTTGCAGAACTCCCACTTTTTATTTGTACTCACTGCTGCAAGTATTATCTCGGTGTAATTACAATACACGACGAATTACAGCTGCTCCTGCGCAATCGACTGCAACGAGGGATAGCATCATTGAGGTTTCTTCCTGGCCGTTGCATATGTAGAAAAATGTAAACAAGGTTCTTGAATGACAAAGATTCATCAAAATATTTGTCCTCAACTTATTCATTTCATGGCCTTTACGTTTTTCATATAAGCTGCATGCAGTGATTTGCTTGTTTCGAACTGATATTGGCCCTTTTCGCGGCGATCCCGTGGGCGCTGCCATATTTGATCACGTGATGACGCGTCCATTGCATGCCTCAACTGCCTCCTTGTTTACAATGGAAGTGTATGACGGCGGCGTGGCTTAGAAAACCTCTGTTTTCGGAGATATCGTAGACGGTGACTAGGTGGACGACACGAAGCTTTGATCACCTGCAGCTTCAGAGAACATGCAAAAGCGCTTTCGGAGCTGATTAAGCTATGTCCAAACGGCGCAAGCAGTGTATATGGTGCTTCTAAAAGCGGGGCTAAATATGCATTTCAAGCTTTGCTATTATGAATTCAGTTAGGATTAGTGTGTTTTGCTCTTTGTTCTTTATTCGGCAAATATTTTGAAGCAGTCGCTTGTCAGTTTCTGACTCAGTGAAGTTCCTCGGTGTGGCCACTATCTGATTATTTTCTGCCTAATCGCTCGCGGGTGTGCTCAGTTCTGAATCCGATAGATTTGTTCTTGCTGCGCACAAGGCTTGCAACGTAGCTGTTTTGTACATTGTAATACCTTGTAGCAAATATATATTACAGCTAGTAACTTGCTTACTCTTGTGGACCGTCACGAAACATTCAGCTTCGACCATTGGTGCGCCATAGGTGTAGTCCGTCATTTATTGTGTGTATACAGTGCGCATATATTCAAGTGTGCGTCCATTCACTTATTCTTGATACGTCGGCGATAGAGTGGGCGTAAGTTTTCCTGCCATTTGGACAGATGTGTATAGATAACGTGCGCGAAACTTACTATGACAGGAAGCGGCGCTACTCCCTTTGTCATTGTTTAACGAGTGGTACTCACTCTTGCCGACGTTGTGGGGATGAAGCCCTTTCTTTGAAGGTTAGCGATAGAAGGCTGGCAGATGAGAAAATTTTTGTATCCTCGAGGAAAGCCGTACATCACGAAGTGCCGGTAACACGTTCGGACAATTGCAGCAGCGGTCCGCAACTTCGCCACACAGATTCATTCTATTCCTTAACATGCCAGTCACTATTTTTGCAGCCAACTACTGCACACGTCTTCAATCCACATTATTCAATCTAGCATGATTGGAGCACAGTGTGTTAGCGAAAACTCAGTTGCATTTCCGACAGCTGATCGCGCAAAGCAAGGTAGAAGCGGTAATGGTTTCGTATTCGTGCGCGGTCGCTGAGGAGAGGTATGGCGCGCCGCCGTGAGCGCCATCTCGTTTCTCTCAAACAAACTGCTCCGCGAAAAGGCTCAATAGTTCTAAAGTTCATGTGATGTTTTCTTTACTGATTAATTAGGCAAAAAAAAACACGGAAGCATTGATAGCAGTTATTTCTGCCACAATTTTTGGGGCATACGAATATATTCTTTTATGAAAACATACATATTTTAATGGACAGTGCATAGCGTTCAATAATTCGTTTGCAGCATCTAATATACAATGAAATTGGCAATGCAGTTATTATTGATGCATTTGATCCCACGACAAATTCTATAAGGAGGAGGCCGCGCTGAAACCTGAGCCCCCCCCCCCCCCCCCCGAACAAAATTTCTGGCTACGCCACTGGCCAACAATGCGAAGGCTTGAATATTATCAGTGTAAAAAAATTGAAAGGGAAAACTTATGATCTATAGAACGCGTGACGGAACGAAATAAAGAGGAAAAGAGAGTCCCCGTGTTACAGCGAAAATCAGCAGCTTCGTGTCGTTTAATAAACGATGCCATTTTAGTTTTAAATGCATAAGCATTTCTATGCCTACCAAATGAGAAATTTGGCCGTCCGTCACGTAAGACGAATGCAATGGCTCATAACCACGCAAGGCAGAGGCTACAAGCGCTCAGCGAAGTGAAACGAACAGCGCATACATTCATTGAGGTCACACATACAATACACAGAACAGCACATATTTCAATAAAGAACAAGTTGAAAACAAGCATCCGAACCAGGAATAAAACATTGCATGCCCCCCTCAGCAATTGTAATGGTAGTTTTGCAACAGCTTAGCTGGACATCCAGGTTGATAAGGACCGATAATAGTTGATAAGGGTCGGATCGTGTTCGATAAGGTTGACAACGATCGATAAGGGTTAATAAGGGTTTTTGCTGGTCGAATCAAATTTCATAACATTGATAATGACACCGGGCTGCGTGGCGATTAACAAGCGGTACAATGCTTGTGCATACTTAGGCAACTTCCAGAGGAGTTTCTGCGTGATTTCTTTCTTTCAGTTCGGAAGTATAACTAAAATCATGCGTGCCTGTTAGCTTACGCAAATATCGCACGTTATACGGGAAGGTAAGGTTGTGAAGGTTTGAGAAAGTGGAACCGCAACCGCTGAACTTCACCGGGTCAATTGTTGTAGGGCCTGCTGTAAGCCACACGATTGCTTAGCTGCGCAAATAGGTAATCGCTTGACAATGCTTCTCGGAGCCCAGCCTTGTCGGGAATATTTCCTCTCGTAAGATGACTCTTACAATGTCCTCGTAGCGCAACAAAACACTCGTATGACAGTCGTGCGGACATGACTAACCTGATTCCGGGCTTTTAAATGCTGTCGCACCAAATCGCTTGGAAATACGAAGAAAACATACAATGCGTTTGTTTCTCCACAAAGTCAGTCATACTGTGGGGAAACAAGCTTCTAGTTTATGGCAGTGGTATTTCCCGTACACATTTTTTTTTAATTGTGAAAGCAATTATATGTACACTCCAGGCGCATTTACGCCGACGTCATCCGCGTCGCCTTCGCTGTCGCCGCGATGTTCCGTGTGAAGTCCGAGTGCGATAACATCGCGGCCGGATGCCGTATGTTGCCGGTGCGAGTGGAAGCGTGCCAGATTCATCTGAGAAGCCTGGAGGCTCAATCTCGAAGGTTATGAAAAACGCCGCTGTGTATTGTGGACAAACAGGTGCACGCAGGGTAACGGTTAACATCAACTCACCACTCTCGCATTGCAATAAATGCTGAAGAAATTAAACATTCACTGTTAAGATCACCACGTACTATCGTCAGTCAAAGCAAACCGCAGAGAAAGCTTCGCTTACTCTGCTTCCCACACTGACTCGGATCCACATAATTTTATTGCGATTGCAAATATATGGACACTCCAGGCACATTTCCGCCGTCGTCGTCGACGTGATGTTTCGTATAATGTCCAAGTGCGATAACATCGTGGCCACGCGCCGTATGGTGTGGGTAAAGTGAAATCTTGGGAGGGTGAGCAGAGAATGGTTGCTCAGTCTCGCGTGCGCAAGGGAGGAAGGCGGGGGAAAAGCGCTCCGTCTTCCATCGCGCACAAGGCCGCAGGGAAAGTGGGGGACGTTTTACTCCCATGGCGGCTACGTATGACGCGGCTGAGCGCGGCCGCGCGGCCCCGATCTAGAAAGCGATCTGCGCTGGGTACAAAGTCTAAACGGGCCGATGGCTGGGACCCTATAACGTAAAGCTGTTCCCCTCTGTTTTCCTTCCAATCTCCTGATGTCCAATTTACGTAACCGCCAACGCAAGCATCGGGCGGTGACTCACAGCATTGTTTGAGAAGGCTATTGAAACGCTCTCCTATTTTATAGGAGGTCACTGTCGTTTGCTTTCAAAAGGAATAGCATTGCCTAACTTGACATATACTTCTTACCTGATTGGCTCACCAAGGTCGAGGAGCACGCAGAACTGTAGGCGGTAAGGTGGGGCCGGGCTAGTGCAGTGAAAGTAAATAACCTGATGAGGAGGGTGTTGCCGGCGTCTGCGTTTGCCCTGCTTCTTCTTACTTAGCTTTCGGTGTCTGCTAGAAAATCACGCCGGCGTGCAACGGAAACGTAACAATGCAGCTAAAACGAATCTTCAGGGAAGAAAATTTGACATAGCGATGTCGTTTACGTGCCGAAAGGGCTGGACAACCATATAATGTCACGCAAAATTTTTAATATAAGCAAATTAATCCATTCTCCACGGCACCTCCGACTAGCCAGTGCCAGAGCGATCGGCGGGTACCCACCTTCTATTCATGTCGGAACGGGGCAGTGTCCGGCTATTAAAAAGAAAATGAAGTTTTGATCGGTGTAATAATGCATGTTTAATGCGTACACGCCACTTTGACGCAGTGATATTTCGCGGTTTTTGGACGTCAGGTGACAGACAGGCGAAGTGGACGCAGCCCGAAAACTTTTGAGCAATTGCGGATGGCTGATGGTAAAAAGGCATAGAATCGAAAAATAATATTTTTCTGTTGTTCGGTCTCACATGCATAATTAGTGTGCAGACGTCATATAAGAGTGAGTAGCTCTCGCGGTTTTTTAACAGCGGAGCTGTTTAAACCGAGCGTTAGTCCGTAACCTGCGGACAGAAATTGTAGGCCGATCCTGGCGGTAGTGCAGAAAGGGTCCAAGCGCAATGGGACATACCTCTGTGAACTGGCGAAGCTGAGCCTGGTTAAGTCTAGCTAAGCATGGTTGGGACTACTTAAACTTAGTCTCTCATCGATAGACAATCGATAGTCAGCCAGCAGCTAATCGATAAACGATAAATGATCAATAAATTACAGAAAATGCTGGGGATGACTTGGTAGTGCTTAGGCTGGCCCAAAAGCCAGGCCAAGCTAGGTGCCCATCAGCTACGCTTTCTCTGTAGCGTTGCGCCTCCCGTGCAAGCTACGTTAATATTTTTCCTTTACGTTGCGTGAAAGACAAGTGAAGTTCGGCAATCATGGAGGCCTGATTGCAAAAATAGAATAGAAGCAGTTTGGAATAGCTTTTCGTTAATGCACACCTGATGCCTTCGTGTGCGGTGTATTCTCGGCGCAATTAGTTCGCGTTGAAGCTAGAAGTAGCATGAAGGACAATTCGTTCGCTATTGCTGTCGCTCTACCCCATGTCATTGTTTTGACAGCGAGTGTCCGCGCTTATCGAGAGAGATGTGTTCCTTTGTGATTGTGCGCGCGTGACAACTTGCAGGTTAATTTAGTTTGTAAGCGAATGTTTACAGCTGTTTATGCAGCTGATAAAACGACTAACCTTAATTTGCACAGCTGTCTAATAAATTTCTGTCGCAATCAGTGATTCGCCTGTCGGGCGAAATTGACCTTATTGTTAATAATATTGTAGTTAATATTATTTTTACTTATTACGCTCAAGCCAGGCGCAATACACATACAAGTTTCGAATACAGGCGCAGTTCTGTCTTATTGTGACTGAGTGTCGATAATTTTTTTCGAGTAAATGTGGCACAGCGTGTCGTTTACAAAAAGCAGCTTGGTGTCTGCCACTGCGGATACGGTGGCACAGAAATGTGTAAATCCGGTTTTCTGTTGGATGGCGCAAATCAGCACGCAGAAAGAGAATTTCGGGTGGTGGGTCGATTCCTTGTTGGAAAAATGGATATATTCTCTCGCGCAAGCCGTAGCTTTAAAATTGAATCCAAAGTACAAGTGCCCAAAAGTGGTGGTATTAGGTAGTGTGCGCTCTTTCCCGTCTCTTGTTATTTTCTTCCTGTTTGTTTTGGGCAGCGTCTCAATACATTAACATAACGTCAGTGTCTCGTTCGACGGAAACACCTAAACAATTTTGCAGTAGGTAGAGTCATCTGCGTTCGGTGTTCTTGGGAGTAGTCCCCTTCCGAGGTGATCAAAAAGCACAGTGCTACTTCTGAAGGAAATCAAGCCTGCCGTTCCATAGGAAAAGGGTTTATTATGAATAAACCGTGAATCGACTCCGTGGGTTAGCTGCTGTTGCGCGTGGTCCCATGCACGAGCTTCGTCCTCTTCTTTTTCGCGCTTGTTCCAACAACTTCATCTTTCTTTTCCTTTTATTAAGCGTGCGACATTTAATGGTAGTGCGCGAAGGCGAGTATTACAAGCTTTTGCGCCGTAGTCGTTTTTTGTTGAAAGTTGCACACGTGGCTCCACTCTCGTGCGGCCGAGACATGGACTGTCAGGGTATGGTCATTTATCGGACAATGCCAGGGCTACTAGTCTGTTTTCTCACCAAAAAACCGTCCCACCCCCCTAGTCGCTCAAATAACAGTTACAACCTTATCACAGACAAGACAAATTGGCTTTGTGCTTTTGAAAGCGGATAGCACTTGCTTTCTTTCTAGCCCATGCTGCGCTAGAAACAGCCGGCAGAAAAATTTTTTTCTGGTTACAATACGCATTCTCAATATGAAGTTGTTAAAATTTTCGACAGTATTCGTCTTTTCCCGCAATGCGACGTGTGTGGCGGCGTTGTGTAGAGCTTCGGGAAAAAAACGGTCAAATACGATATTCAGCAACTGATCGATGCACTCTCGTGAAATGCTAAAAACTTTTTGAGTGGCATGACACCATTTACACACCCTTACGTTGTCATTTTCTTGGCACATGAAAAATTTGTGCTCTCCAAATCGATGTTTAATGGTGTAACTGCTGCATTGATTTCCTTCTTTTATTTATTCTACTAAGCTTGAAAATGCCGCTAATCAGACATAATAGAGCGAAGAGAAAAGGCAGAACTGCACGCGGCATTGTCTTATCCTTACAATAAACTCGCTAACGAGACAGATCATGAATCCAACTACAAAATGATGTCTCGCACCAAAGGATTGAGGGAAAACCACTAGAACACACTAAGTTCGACAATCTTATTGTTAACAGGTGATTCCAGGGTGACGCAAGGCGACAAGTGTTGCATATGACTGTGTGCACACGACTATAGACCATCAATAGAATAACATGACTTTAGTGAACCAAGAACCAATATGCAGGCCATGCGGTAAAACTTTATTATAGGAGCACATTGTCAGCATTGTTCGTACAACTGAACGCTTGAAGCCTGTGTATATTTGCGGCGGTACGTATATGTTTTATTGCTGCTTGGCCCACTTTGGTTATTAGCCTGCGTAACACCGTGACTAAATTTCTCCTCATCGCACGCACATTTAAGCCTTCTTGAAAACAGAACCAGTACGATTCAGTCACTTCAACAGCCTTTCATTTATTTATCACACAGTCCCATATTCGCTCGAGGAGGATTATAGTGGGGAGGGTGTATACACGCATCAAAGCTTTTTTCAAGGTAACATAAGAAGTGATACCAAAACAAACAAGATCTAAAACAGAGAAACAAAGCACCAGGGGCCGAATTCACAAAGCTTTTCTATCGTAAGTGCTGCACCACGATTCGCTGACACCTGCTTCTGCGAACAGTTTTAGCGTGAAAACGTTCTTGTGAATCCGAATACAGTAGTTACAATGAGCCTAAAAGAAACATATATTGAAATTAAAGGCGTGTAAAATTGTTATACGTTACCAGGAGTTTGGGACATCGCCGAACAGCGCCTCTAAAGGCCGCCTCTGAAAACATACGCGTTTTCTATGGGAGAGCGTCATTTTTTCCAAATAACTAATCATAAAAGCCATCTTTTAAAATATTCCCGTGGAAATAGGCTCTAGGCGCTTAGCCCGAAATATCATGCAAATGGTACCATTACTTACGGCATAAAACCCATTCCAAATTGCGGGCAAAGTTTCAAGTATGGGAGTCTATTCAAAAGCCAAAATTTTGGAGGCTTTTTTGCCCAGTAAAAACCAATTTGCGATGAACCTATCGCATCGATTGACGTATTCCTAGGGATTTGTCACCTTCAATGAATCATCTTTCAGCTAGTTGCAGCAGCAGCTCTTGAAATGGCAAAGAAGTCGTTCCAAAATCGCAGTTTTCATAACAAGGTCGAGGAATTTATTTTGGTACATACATAAACCTCCCGATCCCGATCCAGGGGGAGATCAGCCTCCATAGCAAGATCTCGCTCTTGGACTCCTGCGGTTCGCATCGCAACACAAGGGGTCGACCAAGGAACGTGGGCCATCAAGGTCAAGAAAATGACAAAGCCACAGGTAAAGGGGGGTGCTGCTTCAGAGCATGTTAGCTTTGAGCTAGTTAGTCGAATCCAAAAGGAGAATGCTACTCTTAGAGGCATTGTTGAACAACTCAGGGCTGAGATAGCAGAAATGAAGGGAGCTAAGGTGGCGAAGGCTACTCCTCCATCGCAGCCGAACAGGCCCGTCGAGAATGTAGGGGAGTCGCCAACAGCTGAGGTTCCAATGGATACTCATTCTGAGGTTAGGCCGTCAAAGAGAAAGGCAACTACTGAGCACGTCAGGAACGAGGAGCTCGATTTTCGGGTGCAAATAACAGATTCCTTGGCAGATATTAAGGAGACTCTTAGGCAAATGGCGGAGGCGATGGACCTCTCTTACTGCAAGGACATCCAAGCTTGAGGAAGAGGTAGGCAAATTGAGAGCCAAGAAGCGAATAAAGAGTCTGGTTAAGAGGAAGGCTGCTTCCTCGGGGGAGCCCGATGGTAGTACACGGGCTGAATTGGTTGATATTTCCAATGATGGCTGCGAGTAACGGCGTATTGAACTTTACGATCTGGCAATGGAACTGTTGGGGCTTCTCTCAAAAAAGGGCGGCCCTTCAGCAGTTCCTCAGATCGAGAGATTCGAGACCGCAGATTATTCTATTACAAGAGGTATTGGTGGCTAGAGTTTCTCTGTCGGGCTACAAATCGTACGTAAAGAAAGGACCGGAGAGTAGGGGGGTCTCCACCCTGGTGTCTAACAAACACACTTTTATCGAGCATGACTTAAACATGGGTAGTTGCAAAATTGAATACCTTTTTGGCGAGGTTATCCCGAGTGGTGAGCTCAGGAATAGCGTATTCATACTGAACGTGTACAGTTCCCCTAGAGGGGGGCAGCATCGCTTCACTTCATTGTTCGTTAAGGCGGCTTCTATGGCAGGCAAGGCCAGGGCCCCCATTGTTGTGGCCGGGGATTTTAATGCCCAGCATCAGGCGTGGGGTTACCCCCACACTACACGCAAGGGCGAGAACCTCTGGCAGGCAGCGGCGGATCTTGGCCTCACGTTAATCACCGATTCCAACTTCCCCACCAGGATTGGCAACTCCGTGTCACAGGATTCAACTCCGGACCTCACATTCGTGGGGTCGACAGGGGAATTTTCATGGGCTAACTTAGGGGTAGAATTGGGAAGCGATCATTATATTGCTAGCACCGTGCTGCAGGTAGGCAGAAAGCCTCCCAGGGCATTCAAATACATAGACTGGGATCATTTCCGTAAGATCAGGGAGGAAAGAGGGGGTGATTCTCCTGAGAACTTCCAGGAATGGTTGGATAGAGTCAAAAGGGACGTAGGAGAAGTGACCAAGTCGATACACACTGGAGCTGGAGGTCGAGAAAATGGATAGCAGATTAGCACACTTAATAGAGGACCAAGGAATCTATACTAGCTAGGTGGAAAACACAAAAGCTCAATCGTAGGCTTAGAAAGAGGCTAGCCGAGCTAAACAAAACAATTATGGCACACTGTCAAGTGCTTGAGAGACAGCAATGGGATGAGGTTTGTAACATGGTGGATGGGCAGATGCGATTAGGTGGGAAATGGAACCTACTAAAGTACCTGCTCCACGAGGATAAGACCAAAAGCAATCAGAATCGGGTGGTGGATAAAATTCTTCATGCGGAAAGGCAGCAGCATGGGGATGACGAAATCGCCACGCACTTGGCACGGAGGTATCTTCCCCTGGCGGACAAGGCTGGGCCCACGGGGCAGGAATGTCCACGATATGAGGGCAAATCGGCAGAGAGCCTAGACAGGCCGTTTCAGGAGGCGGACGTTCGCGAAACACTGCAGAAACTCAATGGCAGGTCAGCCCCGGGACCGGATGGCGTAACCAACAGAATGCTGCGCAATTTAGATGACAGGTCGATTAAGGTCATAACGAAAGAGATCAACCGCATTTGGGAATCGGGTGTATTTCCAGATGAGTGGAAGGTTGCATCCGTGGTTCTCATTCCCAAGCCTGGGCGCAGCCCCGGAATTGAGAACCTCAGGCCCATCTCCCTCACGTCTTGTTTGGGCAAGGTGGTGGAGCATGTGATAAATGATCGGATCTCTAAACACATTGAGGAGGAGGGTCTCTTTCCCAACAACATGATAGGCTTCAGGCCTCACCTCTCCGCGCAGGACGTCATGCTACTCATCAAGCACGATATATTAGATAAAGACACCAGGGACACGAGGGCCATTCTCGGTCTCGATCTGGAAAAGGCCTTTGACAACGTGTCGCATAAACATATTCTAGACTCTATCTCCCGCCTTGACTTAGGGGAAAGATTTTACAGATTCGTGCACTCTTTTCTCGGAGATAGGAGGGTCACAATCAAATTGGGTGACCTGAAATCGGAGGCTTATGATCTAGGAAAAAGGGGTACTCCACAGGGGTCGGTTGTCTCGCCGCTCTTATTTAACATAGCGATGCAGGGCTTGGCGAACGAGCTTGACCAGATGGAGGGTATTGGCTCCGCAATCTATGCGGACGACATCGCCCTCTGGTGCTCTGGCGGGTCAGAAGGCCAGGTTGAAGACGCACTGCAAGAGGCGGTGCATTGCGTAGAAAAACACGTCAATCGGATGGGTCTCCGGCTATCGCCTTCCAAATCGGAGTTACTTCTATATCGTCCCACTAGAAGAGGACCCAAGCCTAGAGGGTGGAGGCCTCCAAAGGAGATTGATATTGGCGTGCGAACGTCGTCCGGCAGCGATATCCCAAGGGTTCATTCTCTCCGGGTGCTAGGCATGATCATTGAAGCTAACGGTCAGCACGGGCGTACTATAGATAAGATTAGAGGACATGCTGAAGGAGTAATCAGACTCATTGCAAGGGTTTCTAACAGAAAAGGAGGCCTTAAGGAAGATAATCTCCTCAGGCTTTTCCACGCGTTTCTCATGAGCCATGTGAATTATGTCACTCCGATGCACAGATGGCAGAAACACGAAATGAACAAGTTGAACACGCTCATCAGGAAAAGTATTAAGAGAGTCCTAGGACTCCCAATGCGCACAAGCACAGAAAACCTAGCAAGCCTAGGCGTCCACAACACATTAGAGGAAGTTATCGAAGCGCAGCAATCCGCACAAACTGCTAGACTCTTGTCTACAGAGGCGGGAAGAGGGATCCTGGCTAAGGTCGGGATCAATCCGAAGACGTTAAGGGATAGGAACGTTCAGCTTTCGGATAGTGTGAGGCAGGCTATTAAGGTCTCCCCAATTCCGAGGAACGTGCATCCGACTTTCAACACTGGCAGGAGGACGGCTCGCGCCTCTGCGCTTTTGCGGTACGCACATGCGCACGAGGCAGAGTCATGTTTTGTAGATGCTGCCCAATACGAAGGCGACTCCAGCCATTTTGTTGCTAACGTCGTGGACATGAAGGGTCGAGTGTTATCGGCCGCGTCAATCAGGACGTCATCGGCTTGCAAGGCGGAGCAGCTGGCCATTGCGCTGGGGCTCCTTCGGTCGGACAGGGAAGATATTTATACGGACTCGAGATCAGCCCTTCGAGCTTTCTCGACTGGGGCAGTTTGTGAAGAGGTTGGTAGGGCACTTGAGGGTAAGGTGTTTACTCATCACGTCATTACATGGTTCCCGGCGCACGAGGGCGCAGAACTAGGGGGGCTAGCCAACGTTAATGAGTTGGCCCATGCCCGGGCGCGAGGTCTTTCCGGCCGCGCCGGGCACTGGGAGGCCGGTGTGCCGGGTGGGACCGGCGACGGGCTTGGTCCGACCTTTTCGGAGGCAGAACCCCCCCGTTTCAGGGACATTCTCTCCACCTTCAACGAGATCACTAGCCACTATCAGATGAGTCGTAGGGCTTTCCCCCTGCCACATCGAAATCTCACGAGGCCTCTAGCCATGACCCTCAGGCTAATACAAACGAACTCGTATCCCACACTCTCCATCACCAGTAGGTACACGGAGGTCTCCCCTCTTTGTCACGACTGCGGCGGAGTTAGCGATTTCAAACACATGCTCTGGGAGTGCCCCTCTTTACAGCACCCCACGGACCACGTATTGATGGCGGACGCATTTTATTCATTGGTCAAGAGCCACGAATGGATTAATCAACTCCGGGCTGTCCAGAAGGCCCACGATGCGGCGGTGAGGCTTGGCCTTCCCGTCCCAACGTGGGAGCGGCCCGCAGTCTTGCCCCTATAAAAACGGGGTGAAGATTCTTCAGGACCTAAATAAATGTCACCACCACCACCATACATAAACCTAGTAGCCAACACGCTCGGCTACCTAAACACGCTCGGCTACCTAAAACGGTAGCCGAGCGTGTTGAGCGACCGCAGATCAAGATCACTGATACCACGACAGTGAGTTCGCAGGTTCGATGCCAGCTGCGCCGCACTTCTTATCACTTTTTCGCTGCCTAGTTTGGCGGCTTTCCGCCAGATGGCATATTCCAACATGCAGGTCATTTGGTTACGGTTCTTGTCTGGTTTCTTTCTACTGTACGAACGTCTTCCTAAAAAAATAGCTGGCTGGTTTCGAGAACATGTGAACGTGCTTCCAAATATCTTTTGCACTTTAGGTATATTGTATATTGGAGAATAAACCCAGGTAACGGTGTTTTGTCAGTTCATTTCTTTCTTAAGGTGAATATTTATGAAGACATTACTAAGAAATATTTTGCCTTTTCAGCTATGTCTTGGGAAAGGCTTGTTTGTGTGACTCTTGTGCGGCTTGAAACGTACCACAAAAATAAATAGCGTTCAGTCTGTGCAATTAAAAGACACAGAAGTAGAAAAGTTGGCTGCAGCCCCAGACGTAGTATATTTACAAAGGAATACAGTTGAAGCTATTTGACTGAGTATACTTGCATTATATCAAAGCAGAATTTTTGCGTATACCTGATCCTCGGTGCAAATGAAGGCTGTCCGAATTATTGCAGAAGATTTTTTGCTTAGTACAAATCAGTACCTCAAAACATAAACATTCTACCCTCAATATGTAGCGCACGTGTCTTATCATTTGAACCATTTCCATACACCTTCACAAAATTCCAGAAACACTAAAGGTCTTCATATCCTTTTGCCCTTTTACCACCACTTACGCAGAGGAGTAATGGAAATAATGCAAAAAGACACTGGGACGTGTTAATGTAGCCTGTCGTGTAAAAATAGAGAACGACTCCAATCCCAGACCACACCCTTTTTGAGTTATGCCCACAAAGTTGTGCAAGAAGACACTGTTTTCGGCTACAATTACCGTAGTTGCCATATAGCATTGTGCGGTTCTGTTCTTTACTAACTCTATTGCTGAATCAGGTCACAGCACCATGATATAATTACGGGTGCAATTCTTTAATAATTCTGTGAGAATATTCTCCTACCCTAAATTTACCATGCTTGAACAATTTAAGAAACATGAGAAAGGACCGTGAGGGTTTTCAGAAATGTTGCTTTATTAGAATCGTTTATCACCCATATCGGTACGGTCGTTTTGTCATGATCCCGCCAGCGTGCACTGAGCATCATTTATCATTGTGTCTACTGCCTATAAATAAATTACAAAAGTGTCGTTCCTTTTGTGTGAGTAGCACAATGGCAGCTGAACCTTTCATATGGTCCCACTAAGCCAAACCTTCCCTTTTCCGCCATGGTGCCACAGGAATGTCAATTTCACACTTGATTTTCGCCCTTTCAGCTTCCTAGAAAGCATAGGGAGGTACACAAGACGAACAGGCGAAGTTCTGAAGTTGTCCTGAGATTTGAGTAAAATTTCATAGGCAATGTTATTGTCCTTTACTTGTTTACAAATTTATTACACCTCATTGGTGATAATAATGACGTACTACATGGTAGTTCAGTTCTTATAGTTAATACATCATGTCTGAGATGGCTGCCTGAAAATTAACCAGGTGTAAGCATTGCATGACGTTGGCTGGAGGGCCATTCATTAAAAAATGTGTGCAGAATAAAGAACGTACAGGTGTTTAATGGCACAGTCACCGTCAAAAGTTTACGCGGCCGAGATTCTGCAAATAAGTTCACTTTCAACGCAGCTACGCCCGCAGCCAGTAAAAGTATGCAAAGCTTTTGTTTACCCGAGACCAGTATACGCTGTAAATCCGAATACCACGATGCGTGCCTCAGGCATAGAAATATAATATTTTTTCAGCTTCAGATGTGCGAAAGCTTTGGACGCTGACTATACGTTCTGAAGGCCAGGCTGCATTTTAGCATATACGTGATGACAAGCGCCGAGCTCTTGATGATGGACTATTAGAGCGTAGAATTGTAGAACTTGTGCAAGGTCAGAGTAAATTAATGTTACTGTCCATTTGTGGACAGACTCGAGTGTAATGCATACGTTCTGTATCACTGAAGGTCCCATGCTAATTCCATACAGGGCATTCATATTCGAATTTTGGCCTGTCTTACGCCTACCGCATCTTTAGCAATGAGAAGAGCTAGGCAATTGCTTCTTGGGATGTAGCCGAGGCCATGGTAGATGTGATTAGTAATGCGGTATATATGTAAGTAGGCTGACAGGGATTATTACATGAAGTACGCCAACGTACCTAGGTTAAGTCACGGTGGAAATTACAGAGCCCTTTATTGTATATGCATATGTTGAAGTCATGTGAGACTGTCTCTGCTAAAAAGTTATAAGTTTAACATAATGACGACTGAATAGCCGTCTGTTAAGCTGTTGGTAAAAATACTGTGTACGAAGTTCTATTGTGGTTTAAACTGCAACGTTATCAGAGTTTCCAAAAGAAAGTGACTACAAGTCCATCTTTCTCGGGTGTTCATTTCACCTAGGTACCACCGCCTGACTCGTGACCTTTATATTTTTAAATCTGCCCCGATGACGTAAGTTACTTTGCCAAAAAAATAAATATTCTTTCTAAAGAATGAACCATCACAGTTTCCCGACAAAGCGCGGTACGTTGGCGCAAATCGTCATGTGTGATCACGATAAGAATGACAGCCCGTCGTTAAAAATGACTTTCACTCCCCGGTTTTTCTTTTTTGTCAAGGACGCGACTAACCCGTAGAAGGGTAATCCCGACCTTGGCATGGTGCTTGCGACTTTTCTGGTTCCGGACGAGCGCGTTCTTTGTGTATAATTCAGGCGCCCGGCATCGAAAGGCTTACACCTTTAAACAGCGAAAGGCTTTCACAGTTACTGCGGAAGCTCCACGGAAAGCGCGGACAATCAGTCCACTTTCAGCACAAGCGCTCTGAACCAAGACACATATTTGAGAGAAACAAGATCCTATATTACCCATAGCGAGAAATGTATCCACAAATTACACTTCATTATACCGATGTGTTTATGAGCCGCACTCTGGTGCCTGTATTCCGTATTATGACAAAAAATATAGTTTGTGCAGTGTCAGTAGCCTAAACGTAAAACAGGAAATTGAAGTCATCACAAAGACTGTCATATATCATAAATTGCAAGAAAAAAATTGAAACTGTACTTCATAATACTCGCAATGCAAACTTTGATGCATGTGATTCATTTCAATTTCCTATCTGTTCCGACCCGCCGTGGTTTCTGAGTGGCTATGGTGTTGGGTTGCTGAGCACGAGGTCGCGGGATCGAATCCCGGCCACGGCGGTCGCATTTTGATGTGGGCGAAACGTGAAAACACCCGTGTACATAGATTTAGGTGCACGGTAAAGAACCCCAGGTGGTCCAAATTATTCCGGAGTCCCTAACTACGGCGTGCGTCATAATCAGATCGTGGTTTTGGCACGTAAAAGCCTATAATTTAATGTAATTTTTTAACCTAGATGTTCCTAATCGTAGTGGTTAAGGGGAAATAAACATGCACTTTTAGCGCGTGCAGAAACTACGCCGGTTTCTAGCGAAGGGAGCTTCGCGCCGTGACGCAGCAGACCCCTTCTAGCATTGACAGTGCAGCATGCTGCCGGCCGAAGTATATGGGCGGTGGGGTGCAACTCGGATGTGGCGGGGGCTGCCGTTGCAACGCGAGGATAATTGGATGTGACGGACGTTCGCACCGAAGATTAAAAAGATTGTTGTATTAAAGCGATAGCTGTGCACTATGACGTAGCCAAACATGGCGGGCTTTAAAAAAATTAAATTATGGGGTTTTACGTGCCAAAACCAGTTTGATTATGAGGCACGCCGTAGTGGGGGACTCCGGAAATTTTGACCACCTGGGGTTCTTTAACGTGCACCTAAATCTAAGTACACGGGTGTTTTCGCATTTCGCCCCCATCGAAATGCGGCCGCCGTGGCCGGGATCATGGCGGGTTTTAATGGTGGATCATGAACGCTATCACAGAGAAGGTTTACTGCAAAGAGTTATATGGCGGGTAAAGGCGCGGTGGGGCTTAAAGCGATGGCCCTGTGGTGGCCCCTGCGCAAAAAAAATTGTACCTTAAATATCCTTACGTGATTCGAATGCGAAAGCATTATGACTTTTCTTAGTGATTACCAATAAACACTTCTTAAGTATCACAACCTGTTTGCGATCCTTCCTTCGCTTTCTTTTCTCTGCGTTCATTAATCACCAACCACAACCATTCAGAACTCATCGCCAAGTAGCTACGAGGTAATATGGTGATCCACTTTAATACACCTTAACCAAATTTATTTCATTGTAATTTAGTTTACTTCACCTTAATTCACTTGACTCCACCTTAAGGCACCCTACTCTAACTTGTAATTTTAATTCTCTTCACTGTAATTCACCTTAATTCAAAATAACTACCCATAATTACTAATATTAACGTTGTCATACCATTTACTATCTTGTCTATTACTACTGATTTCATTAAAGACGCTGATGACGTCACACTGACTTTTGATACCACTCGTTGTGGACGACGCCGGCTTTTCTACCTCATGGGTTATGTAGTGCTTTCGCATTAATGACTACTGTAGACGACAACGGTCCGTCTGCACGGCACAGAATAAACAGCTTTCCCACTTTCATTGCGATTTGCTGACCCCCGGTGCGCGGCGTCCCGTCATGCTCAGAGTTGCTGCAGATAGTTCTTGCGCGGCGACGAGGGCGACCGTGAAAATTGCTCGAGTGCACGCGATAGGAGTGAGACCGCTGCTCCGGCCTAAGCGGCCAGAAGTGCTTCCTGACGCCGTGGTGGGAACGCGCCTTTGCCGATACGGATGGCACAAGAGCTGAAGCAAGTGGTATACCGGCGTTGTTTCCGCCATGTTCTCTGCTCTGTGCCGAGTAGAACGACTTATATCACTCGTCAAGGCGTGACGACGCTCGGCCAACGGCGGTGCCGGTGGCGCGAGGAAAAAAGAGGCCCTTCGTATACAGGGGCACTATCCCTCACTAGTACACAGGAGCCCAAGCCCGCCCAAAGTCCACTAAAGTTTGCTTAAGAGATTTAATAGTGGAGATGTGGTTTATGGTAAATGAAAAAAAAATAATCACGATAAGCCAGAGAATGTTGATTCCACTGTCAATCTGCATTAAATCGACAAATTTAACACATGAAAACTTTTCTATAATCGCAATGGAACAGTCGCATCAATTATGCTAAAACCCCGCGTTGGATCTCATGTAAAGCTTTCATTGTTGTTGTACTGCCTCTATACTAATTGTTTAATAATAATGTAATAGTAGTAGCAGTAGGGGTAGTAGTAGCAGTAGTAGCACTGATGGGGCTTCAGACTCCCCCGAAATTATTTCATGCTGGCATGCACCGCCGACCAAAACCACCACAGGCGCGGGGAAGCATTCTGGATTTTGTCTACAGTGTCTTTTGCACGCATGAAAAGACATTTCAGGAAGCACATTGCGAACTCGGGCAGGATTTCGTCGCAACGCCTTTGGCACCTCGACTCATATAACGCAAGGAGCCCCATCGGAGCACAAACTTTCAAGGGTTTTTCGATAGCGAGCGGGCGCGTTGCGGCATCTCGCAGCGGCCGCGGAATCTGAGGAGCGCATGGAATTCAATTCCGAAACTTTATCGGTATAAAGTTCTCATAAACTTTTGACGCGAAAGGTGCACTGACATTTCCAAAGGCGTGCTTTAGATTTTCAATTCTGGAACTTTATGGGTTTAATGCTCTTATAAACTTGAGCTAACATGCGCGCACTGGAGCCCTCGTGTCCAAGCCGTTTCAGAAATGGAAGCCTGCGCTCGCAATCTTCCACACACAGGAAAATACTAAATATGACCGTGACTGCCAGCTGGCAGCTGATAATTTTCTCCAAACATTTTCAGGAAGGGCACCCGATGCGATCAATCGGCTGGACTAGGGCAGGCAAAGTAAAATAAGAGAAAACAGAAGAAAGTTAGCGGCCTATTATTGAGGCGGTTCTTTTATGCGGACGACAAGGTCTGGCTCTCCGTGGCCATTAGGGACAATGGTCCTATGGATTTAAGCAAATCCCCCCTGAAAATATTGGTATTTTCAGAGCGCTTCTTCATTTGCGAGCTGATTGTGGAGATACATATCTGAAGAACCATTTGGATGTTGCCCCAGTAATATCTCGCATTTAGGTCCAGATGTACAAAACCAAATTATAGAAATTTGTGGTGAAATTATCAAAGAAAACCTAGATGCAAAAGTAAATGGTTCAGGCTGCTTCTCCATATTTGCTGACGAAACGATGGATATTGCCGGTATCCAACAGTTTACTGTTAGTGGAAGGTATCTAAACAAGGATGCGAAGGACATCGAAGGAGTACTTTTAGGTTTTAGCACCGGAATAGACGCCCTGTCTCATTGCGACTGCAGGTTCTATGTAAATGTGTAGAAACGGCTTGAGATTTTAGTCACCCTTCCAGTGACCACTTCAAGCGCAGATAGTATATTTTTAACATGAGATTACTGAAAAATTACTTGTGCTCTACAATGTCTGAGGCATGGTTAGGCAGGCGCTTATATATGTCCACAGAGACGTTGGAATGAACGTGTTCGAAGTCATTGACCGCTTCACTGAACTTCGCCGCCGAGTGAAGTTTGTCCTTTAGGTAGCGAAGCGGCAAAAACCAATGCATGTAAAATTTCTGTTTCTTCAGGTCCATAAACTCGTAATTATGAAAACATATGACTGTTCATGAGCTTCTAAAACCGTAGAAATTTTCGCCGTTTATTCAAACAGTTAGCATCATGATCAATATTATCGTGTGAAAAGGAAAATACGAGGAGATCAATAACCACTTTTTACCGACCTTGTTTATTGAAAGCCCGGCCCTCGCGGCGTTTACCAACAAACACACTCGCATATTGGGTAGTTTATTGTGCCGCATCATCTGTGGCTTTCGTTTGGTCTTTTCTTTCCTTTTTAGCTACCCGCTTTTACTTCTTTTTTGAACCGAAGCAATAGCCTTCCTTAATTTTGGGTGCAGAAAACTTGTCGCCGCGCAGCAGACAGTTAAATTACACATTTTCGTACTGATTTCTGCATTATTCCTGTATTATCTACCCATATGGCGCTATCGCGACCACCGCATGGCCCAAGTACATATCACGAGTTACTTTCAGACATAGCACAAAAAAGTACGCACAACACACATGAAGACACGACCGACGCAGACGAGCGCTACTACCAACCGTTTATTTCAGTCAACAAACCATCCGATATATAAGGTGAACCACGTGCACCAGTGTCACGCCCCATTCCCATGCGAGGTGATCAAAAGAAATCTAAAAATGTTAACAGTACTATCTGCCTCAGGCAACAGAGTTCAAATAGTTCAGTTCGGCACTGTGCAAAAGAATTGACGCTTCGCTTATACAAATATCTGAGTTCTTGTGGATGTAGAATGCTTCTAGAGCCACTCGAGCCGTGTAGTTTGTTTATTTGCCTAAGATAGTGGTCTCATAAAACCGTGCCTCGCAACCACACGCAATGATGTGGGCAACCAAATGTGCATACCTGTCCTCTTTTTTCTTAACTTTTAGCGCATGCTCCCTGAGCCGGTCGTTTATGCACCATTCGGTTTGGCCGATGTACACCTTCCCGCACAACAAGGGGACGGAGTATACCACTCCTGTCGCACACCCCACGAAGCGGTTATCATGGCTGGTTTGGAAACCACCTTTCCTGTCACCGCAAATTCGAGGGCAGAGCCTGGATAGCTTATTAGGGGCCGTGAAGACCACAGGAATACGATGCCTGTTCGCGACCTTCTTCAGGTTGTGCGAGACCTGATGCATATAAGGCATGTATACGAGTCTCGCCATCCATCGCTGGGTCTCAGCCCTTTCTGCTCGAGCTCTGTTCTTTACCCTCTGCAGGATAGACTCGGCCACTACAACAACAAGCAGCTCAGGGAATCCCGTTGCGAATAGGCGACCAATCTGATTGTCAAAGCTATGCTGCATTGAATGCGGGCATGGCTTACGGAGCGCAGCATCCAGACTTTGTAATGCGGTGCCCCTTTTTACTACTTTAGAGTGGGCAGAGTCAAAAGCCAGGAGACACTTCTTAACCCGTGGGAGGTACTCTCAGGAAACATGGCCTACACTAAATTTTAGCCTGAGATCCAGGAATTGTAACCCCTCAGTTCCAAGAAATTCATGAGTGAAACTCAAACCCTGCCCAGCTTGAATAAAAACATATAAAAATACTCCCAGGGGCAGTGAAGCCGTCCTCTTTCTTTAAAAGAATGAAAAAGTCATCGACGTACCGAAACACTTTATATACCTTCCCTCCATTATAAGCCAAATCAAGTGCACTGTCAATATCAGCTAAAGATATGTCGCATATAATCGGAGCCACGCATGACCCAATACACACTCCTCTACGTTGCAGAAAAGGCTGCTCGTTAAAAACACTAAATGTTACAGTAAGATAAAAGTCTAAAAGCGTTAAATTATGAACCGACAAGCAAGCGGAGTTTTGGAAATCGCATTCGCCACTCTGTTCAATGCACTTCCTAACAGCAACTAAAAGCTTATCTTGAGGTACTGAATAAAACAAGTCCTCAACGTCGACAGACAAGCCATAATCTATACTCTCGTTGTGTTTCACATATTCAGTGACTTCTTCAGATTTCCTCACGCGGAAAGGATCAACAACCATGAGTCACGTAAGGCTCTTCAATAAAAACTGACTAACATTCTTTTGCCAAGCGCCTCCTTCGCTCACACTGGTTCTGAAAGGGACATCTACCTTATGTGTTTTTGTAGAAAACCTTCAGACTGTTCCCCTTACTATTTCTAATAGCACTAGCAAGAGCATTCAATTCCACGCCCTTACAAAATTTGATGAACTTAGTCTTAACCCTCACTGCACTTTTCTAAACAGCCACAAAGTTCTTGTCCACTGCCGCTTGGGCTTTTTCATTGAACATGCCTTTCGGCATAACAACAAATCCACCTTCCTTGTCAGCTTCTAGGAGAACCAAACTGTTCTGCCAAACTGAAAGTAACTATGTTAGACCAACTAGCCCAACAGGCGGTCCTTCCGGAACATATCACGATTTCTGCGATCATAGTTTTTTTCTTGCCTGGATCGTCTGTCTTTCTATGCGTAAAGCTAATACTATGTGTGACTGCGCAACATGTCTATTTGTCTTGTTTGACGCATTACATACAGTGACGTTTGCTTAAATTCGTGGATTTATTGGATACTTATACATATATTTAAACATCTTGTAGCGAGGCTTTGTGTATACAAACAGTGAATTTTGTTACCAGTGACACTTTTGTGCCCTTTATTCACTTGTATCTTCGCACTTGTATATTCCATTCTATTTTCGCATTTCTAATGTACATCTTGCAGAACTCCTGCTTCTTATATGTACTCACTGTTGCGACTATATTATCGGTGTAATTACAATACACGAGCGGTAACAACTGCTCATGCGCAATCTATTGCAACGAAGGACAGCGTCATTTAGGTTTTTCCCTGACCGTTGCATATCTACAGTCACGAGCAAAAGTTTGTGGACAAAAGGTATGGTATGATGGTATGATAAAACTTTATTACGGTCCCTCGGAACGCGCGTCGGCACGTAGCGGGTCACTCCCACGTCGGTACAGAAAGGCCGAGCCTCTCTGCTGCCACGATTTTATTTTTTTTCCTTCGCAGCCTGGGCATTCCGGCTGAAATGAAGAGCGCAAGCCTACGTGCGCGTGTTGGACCAATACAACGTACTAAGCCAATTCGGGGCCGCGCTACTGCACTTGAATATATTTAAATTTTTTGCTGATGCCATGGTCTCCAAACTTCTGCTCGCGATTGTACAAAAAAGTAAACAAGGTTCTTGAATGTCAAAGATTTATAAAAATACTTGTGCTCAACTTGTTCTTTTCATGGCCTTTACGGGTTTCACACCAGCTGTACGCAGTGCTTTGCTGGTTTCAAACTGATCTAGTTCTAAAGCTCGTGTGATATTTTCTTTACTGTATAAATAGACAGAAAACGCCGAAGCATTGATATCAGTTATTTCTGCCACAATTTTTGGGACATACGAATATATTCTTTTGTGAAAAAATACATATTTTACTTGACAGTTCATTAGCATTCAGTATATAGTTCGTTTGCATCCTCTAATATACAATGACATTGGCAATGGCAATGCAGTTATTATTGATGTATTGGATCCCTCGACCAATTTTATAAGGAGGAGGCCGCGCTGCAACGTGAGCCCCCCCCTCTCCGAACAAAATTTCTGGCTATGCCACTATGCAGTGAAACAGGTCTTTGAACACTGACCAGATACAGATGATTTTCTGCATTTACACCCGTCGCTTACCAAGAGCCGCTCTTTCAAGATTCTGCACCCGCTTTCTCGAAGCGGGGCTGAGCCTCTAAACGCCTATCAATAGCGGCAAAACTGCTGATTCACAGTAGACTAGCTGGCCGCTCGTCTTATACGCGCGGCGGTTATCAGATAAGCCATTCCTGACTCGCGCTCGCCCATGCTCGACGATGAAAGCTGTTGGCGTGGTCCTTTTTTGTTTCTTTTTTTTTATTGTTTAAACGTGTATTCTGTGATCGTCCAGTACACTTCGTGCGTCATCGCGCGAATTTCGAATCTTAAAGGTCCGTACGCCACGTGGTGTAAAAGCTGTGAACTAATGGCGATGTCCGGAATTGCTGGGGTTGGACCGATGCAAGTGAGGACTGTTATTGCGAATGATTGTGCTGCCGGGGAGTCATGGCTGTTGCGCAGAGGCGCAGTTTCTGAGAGAGTTAACGCACGGGTGTTAATAAGTACTGCATAACAAGTTCCTAGCTGTCATTCAATATAAACGCCCCGTCTGGGGGCAGCCTGTAAATCAGCTAACTTGAGTGAGGCGAGGAAATCTTTTTTTTTACATTCTGACCATGTTTGCAACCCAATAAAACTGGTTGCCTCATGTGGTACCACACTTATCTTCTTCAACGAAAGCAACAGAACTGCACATATCTCTACGTGTATGTGAGGTATGCCGTTCTTTTAATTGTTTCATTATGGTCGTTATGATAGTGCACCGGATAACTGAAAGCAGCCGTTTATAATATACAAACTGCTGAGTTGAGCGGTCATACATTTGGGAACGGCATTATATTTATGCATGAAATACAGGGTAAGCGTAACATGTTTTTCTCGGAAATCAGACCCAAGAATAATTTACAACTATTTTATTTGCACCCCTAGAAGAAAGCCGAAGAACGCAGCCACATACTTTTCCCACTCTTTTTGAATTTAAATAATTTCTTCGGTCTACCTGGCAAAACCACGATATGATGAGTTTTCAAGTTTTTCATTCAAGTTTTCACCACCTGGGCTTCTTTAACGCGCACCTGAAGTACATGAGTGTTTTTCCATTTCGCTCCCGTCGAATTCCGCTACCTGGATTGAGCCCGCGAGTTCCATAGAGTTTACCAGTGCAAGGCCGTAGCCATTATATAGCCACTAATTAGGCTACCGTGCCAGCTTTCTTTCTTTCCTTCTTTTCTTTCTTTTTTTTTGAAGTATTGACAGGGACAAAAATTCCAAGTATGGCTTATACAGCCAAAGATGAGCATATAGAATGACTAACTAAAACAGTTTTCGGCGCTCGAGGTCCTATCGCAATAAATGACCCCGTACCAATTACTCCGCATTCTGTTACGCGAGGAAGGCGGAAACTTGAATGGAATGTTGCGCTGCAGTTTACTTTTTTTTTAATCTATAACAACGCTTCCCATAAATCTGAGTACAAGGCGCTGGATGGGGCAGATATACTGCATACTTGTTTGAAGCAGCAAGCAGGAAGGTTATATATGTTTCTCCGTGTGCGTTTCGCAAGACCTACTGATACAAAAGTATATGCGCAACAATAAACACGAGAGATAGATACATGCTGCTTGAATAACGAGAAAAATATTTGTACTCCAAAGGGAACCGTACAACAACATAGTAGAATAACACTGCGGCCGCACTGCACGCGAATGACCGAGCGGCATTAAAAAATAAAATAAAATAAAGAAGAGAAAGCAAGCAATTCTTAAGGCATAAATACATGTCATATGCAATTATGAACACCATTTGAGCGGTCTCAACGGAAATATCAGCGCGCGAAGTAGTACGAATGACCCTGCCGAACTGTATCTCCAGCAGTTTCCAACGGCGCCGCCTTGATGCGGCCCAATGCACTTCGATCGCAGCGCCGCTACAGTATTTTTCCACATCGGGCACCTCAGTGCAAAGCATGCGCCGCCCCAGCCGCTCGTCCCACTCGACCGTATTCTAGTACACTCTGGTGCAGCCCAATGGCATTAAAGCCCCTTTAAATGCCATTGGTAAAGACGTGTGCGCGTGGGTGTGGGAGTGTTTGGCCGTGCCGCTGGCATTTACGCAACCCAAGGATGATCCTGTTAAAATTTCCGGCGGTATGCGGTTTTAAACGGTCACGCACTAACGAAAATACCGTTCAGGCTTCGTTGTTTGCTGTCGCAAGTGTCACTTGACGAGCAATAGGTTAAAAAAAATGCTGTACTGTGATGCTTCTCGAACGATTGCGATGAATCACGAAAGCTGTCTACTCGTGTGATGCTCTGAACAAGTGAGACACGTTTACTTACATGTGAAGGGAAATGACAGAGCCCTTTGAAGCTTTAGTCTTGCACAAAATGCACGAAGGTGCCATCGCGTCAACCGATGTCGGCTCGCGATCGCATGTAAGAGCTAAACTATACCAAACGAAACCACAGAATACCCATAACGAAACTACCACGCATCCTAAAACACAAATAAAGACTATCCAAAACCGAAACTCGCGTTATTGTATGAATGAGTACATTGTGAATTGCATAAATTACGTTAGCAAGCACTTCCTGTAAGATTAATATTCACACATCACCTTCAAAACGCCATCAGGTATTCGTTTTTTATGACACAGCATAAGACGACCTATACTTGTTTTCATCTCTCCAAAATAATTGCGCTGGCCAGATTGACGAGTTACAAGATGGCGCCGACAAGATGGCGGCGCCCTAGCGGTCCCCCCTTTCTCGGCTCAGCTTTGCCTCTACAGTCAGTTATATTAACTCTATGGAAAGCTTACAAGCGGATACATTCTAAATGGTCGCATGGCGACGCGCGCACGAGGAAGTTCATGTGGTGAGCAGTTCGCAGGGGCGCTGCAGTGCTATTATCGATAAAGTTGATGCGATAAAGACGCATAAAGTCAGTCATGACAATGATCTGTCCATTCCCTGTCTAAGTTAGGGGAATGGCAACGCAGCGCTGCGGCATGGCTGTTCACCGCAGGTGCTTCACTGAGGCGGCTATTAGGTCCGCCGCTTTCCCAACTGAAACGACACTCTAGCCATAGAGACGGGAGCAACTGCAGTCGCTGCAAAATTGCTGTGCGGTATTCTAGGGTCCGTAGTGACGCAGCACAGTGAAAATGCACCAGTTTATCTGCGTGCGCGAAGTCTCCGCGATGCATTGCGAAGAAGAGCGTGCTGCCCAGCGACACAATTCATCGCTTGTCACCGCTTGCCCAGTGAAGGAGCCTCCGTGCGCATGTACGCAGAATTTGAGTATGTTGTTCACTCCAATGTTCTTGCCGATTGCCTCCGCTGCTGAGCTAACAGCGATCGCAGATGGATATCGTAACGACAGCGCAGCAATCGCATTTTGGTGGGTGAGGGCTCTTGTGTGCAGTTAGGAAATTAGACTTCGAACGCAGGAAGGTGTTGCAACTGTTTAGTGTGCCCATAGAGTAACGTAGTAAACGGTGTGCCGTTCATGTGATGAAGAAATGCCGTCCCACTGCATGAGTCGAGAAAAACAAGTGTTTCTCGACGCTGACCGTGTTTGCGACACTGTGGCTCCGATACTTCACTGATGACAGAGCAGCCATCTCAAATGACAGCTGCAATACCTTGTCGTTGGAAAACACTACGCACTGCTCAGGATCGTCGTCCACCACGGCGCATCGACGCCTTGCAAGCAGCTACAGTGACGTGCCGATAATTATTTGCTGTGCGCTACGTCGCCACAATGCAGGCAATGAACCGTGTTGTGAGGCCATCACAGCCCCAGAAGATATATGCATAAGCCAACGAAAGTCGACGCTTTTTTAGGGGCGAAGCTCCTTAAAGCGGCACCCGTTCGTCCCTCGTAGTAGTCGTAGTGCGTAACCAGTCTGAGAAAAATGAGAAAAAAAATTCCGAAGTTGTGTCCGTAGCGCGGAATCGAACCAGGGACCCCTCGCTTCCGAGCGCGCGGCGTTAGCCCACTACGCCACGAAGCGGACATGGACACACGCACCATGATGGGAATAAATACCCAACATTAACGAAAGGCCGCGTTTCTAGCGCGTTTCTAACGCGTTTGTGCTAGCGCGTTACGGCCCGTGTAAGAAGCTGGTGTAAGACGATGTGGCCTCTCCGCCTTACCTTCAACGCGTTTCGAACGCGCTGCCCAAAGCGGTGGCAAGTCAAGTTCAAGTCGAGGAGCGTTTATGAATACGGGGGGGTATGCTCTCTCGGCAGTCATGTGATGGCGTCGGCAAACGCGGTGCACGTTCCGGCATGTGTAAATGGCTGCGTAAGACGCTGTGGCCACTCCCCCTTACTAGAGAGTACTGCACGTTTCTAACGCGTTTGTGCTAGCGTCCCCTTAAGCGGGAGATCCGATGATTCGCTCCGGAGCCTCGCCCACTCATCATCATTCACCCCGTGGATATGCTGTGAATTTTTTTTATAGTGGTGCTCAGTACATCACCCATGACAGTGCGTTGTGCGTGTTTTCTTTCGCCGCTCAAGATTGTTAATGCCTCTCAGTTCCGTACCACGTCACTGTTGCCTAAAGATAAGTTGGGCGTGGCCCAACCGTGGTGGGCGCGCACAAGAGTTACATGCCTCGCGCAGGCCTGACCTATGGTTTTTATTGACAGATGAACTCGTGCCAAACTCGTACATCACAAAACCCCCCTCGAGTTGAACTCGTGAACATGGCGGCGGCAGCTGCAGCCTGTGTCATCGCATCCAGCAGCAGTAAGCGTCAATATGACCGTCTGGACCTGTTCACCTACATAACCGACGTAGAGTTTCAGCGTCATTTTTGCCTTTCCAAGAGGTCAGTGCGCTGGCTGTGTGACGAGTTAGGCGAAAGCCCTCTTCTGCGGAGACAGCGTGGCGGGCAAATTATGCTTTCCGAGCACAAAGTGGTGTGACTAGGCTGCGGAGGAAAAGTTCGTGCGATCGCTTCGGCTCTCTGCTGTTCCAAGCGCTGCTCGTCCACCGCGCCCCAGCCACAGGCGAGGTCGGGCGTCGTCATCGGAGTACTGAGGCACCTGCGAGCACCTGGGGTTCAACCCGGACCAACCAACCTGCGCAGGCGAAGGGGTCACATTATATTGGAAGACTCAGAATGGACGGCGGGCTGCATTCCGGTGCAACAGGGGCTGAAATCAGTTTTCGCAATTACACGGTATAGCTGCACTGCACGGGCAGGGAGGCGAAGGAAGTTACTTCGCCAACACGGACCACCTCGGCCGTCCGAATGACCACCTCTCCAGACGGCAAATGATTTGGCTCACGTACTGCGGGAGCAAAAGCATAGACATATGGCTGTTGAAGGAGGTGACACGCGACTTGTTTCCTCTATCGGATCAGGTCATAGCCAACTGGAGGAACTACCCCCGTAAGTTCGCGAGGGACGAGCTGCTGGCGCGACCTCCACTCGGTGGACTTGTTTCCTCTATCGGATCAGGCCATCGCCAACTGGAGGAACTACCCCCGTAAGTTCGCGAGGAACGAGCTGCTGGCGCGACCTCCACTCGGTGGCCCCGGGTAGATAGCGCAAATTGACGAGTGCCTTCTTCGCAGTCAACAGAAGTACAATCGAGGTCGCGCCTAATGACGGGCGTCGACTTTCCGCAGAGCCGCCAAAATTATGGCGGTGTTAAAGATGGTGGCCCATGGGTCTTCGGCATCTTCAGCGCGACCAGAGCGGTGCTTCGACTTACAAGGTCGGCCGAAGAAAGGCGGCGACAGTAGGCGCCATTATTGCAGCCAATGTTCAACCGGGGACCACTAGCCATAGTGACGAATTGGCCGCATACAAATGTCTACCAAATTTAGTGGATGCTAACGGGGCTATGCCTTAATCTGCATTGGGAGACAGTCAACCACAGTGTGAACTTTGTGAACCCCATCATGGGCCTGCACGCGCAATAAATAGAAAGTTATTGTGAAAAAGTGAAGCGCCACCTCGTCAGCGATGGGTACAGGGTAGCTGAACCGATGCTGGAGTCCCATCTGGGAAGGATGTGGTGGCATTCAACGGCCGCGTGCGCTGCAAAAGCCCTTTCTTGCGTTTATTAGAAGCCACGGATTGCTCGGGCTACCGAGTATAAAGACTCTTTCCTGCGGTTGTTAGAAGCCATCGCTCGACGCTTGCCAGTATGAAGATACTTAGCAAAGTAAAAGAAAATAAAGCGTAGTTTTCTGACCCTTGTATGAGTGCTTTCCTGCAATACCCGTGCCACACGGGCAAAGTAAAGTGCACTTTGAGAGGGTGCACTTCAGCGCGCTGAGTGTCACATTGGCGGCATGCTGCTACAACGCCGACAAGACCTCGACGTAGCGGAAGATTTCTGTGCCATGATTACAGGCCAGTCAGTGGGATCAAGTTCCCTTACCTCTGACTACGTTCTGGACACACGGGACTCACGCATGGATCTGCCGTTCACCACTCAAGAGCTCGACGCGGCACTTGCCCTGTGTAATCGGTCGTCGTCCCCTGGACCAGATGGTATTTCTTACTGTACCTTGTGCCACCTCGGTGAACTAGCGCGAAGTGCCTTGCTGAACATCTTCAATGAGTCCTGGGAGAATGGAAACGTTCCTCAAGAATGGAAGACCAGCCGCCTGGTACCACTCCTCAAACCTGGCAAGTCTCCTCTAGAGATTACTTCCTACCGCCCAATCGCGCTGGCTAGTTGCATTGGGAAGGTGATGGAACGAATGATCCTCGCCAGACTTGAATGGTACCTGGAACGCTATGAAGTTTATCCAGACGCAATGGCTGGCTTTCGACGTCACCGATGTTCCATTGACAACGTCATCGATTTGGTTACTTGCGTTCAACATCAAAAGACGTGCAAGCGATTATCTGTCGCCATGTTCCTCGACATCAAAGGAGCATATGACAATGTTCTTCATGAGGCTATATTAGAGGCTCTGGAAATGGTTGGCCTCGGCGGTAGGCTTTATCGTTGGACACGCAGTTATTTACATATGCGGTCTCTATTTGTGAATACTGAAGACGGCCCAACTTCTCAACACTATACACACCGTGGAGTACCACAGGGTGGTGTGTTGAGCCCAACACTCTTCAATCTTGTGCTCATTGCCCTAGTAGAATGCCTACCAAATACGGTGAAGTTTCAATATATGCGGATGACATATGCGTCTGGGCATCTGGCGTGACGCGTCCTACGTGCTAGGCTACGTGATACGTCCTGTACGTGCTAGGCTCCAAAAATCTGCGGCGTTGATAGCGACGTACCTTAATGAACAAGGCCTCAAGATTTCCCCAGAAAAATGCGCATTGATCGCATTTAGCCGGAAACGAATGACACCATACACCATAACCATCGATGGACAAAATATCCCTTACGTCAGAACGCACAGGTTCTTAGGGGTAATCATCGATCGTGACCTTTGTTGGAGTCCCCATGTCACCAACCTAAAGAAGCGCCTGACAGCCATCTCCCATCTCTTCAAGTTTCTTGGAGGAAAATCCTGGGGTACTTCAGTACACGCGATGATGCAACTCTACCGGACGCTGTTTCTCGGGTATCTGAGGTACAGCTTGGCAGTGCTGACCAATACCTGTAGAACTAACATTCGTACAATCGAAAGTGCTCAGGCACAGGCACTTAGGGTCTGTCTAGGGTTGCCACGATGTACATCAACATCAGAAACCATTGCAATTGCACATGACTACCCAGCCAAGATTCACATTATTATGGAAGCGCTCAGAGCACACGTCAGGCACCTTGCTCGCGCCCCTTCCCACCATCTAGCCTCACTGCCAGAAGACCGACCACGTGCCTCCTTTTGTCAGACAATACTGCCTTATCGTATATACCTTCCATCAGGTTACACAGCTGCAACGAGAGTTTTGTTTCCTCCTTGGTGCTTGGCTCAGCCACAAGTTCGACTGACAGTGCCTGGAATTCGAACGAAAGCCGAACTCTCATCACCAGCTCTCAAGCAACTTTCGCTGATCATGCTCTACGAAAAATACAGTGATCATACCCATCTATACACTGATGGTTCAACCACCGTGGACGGTTCTGCAGGATCAGTGTTTTTTCCTGCGAAAGTCTCCACTTTGAAATTCAAGACATCACACCCGACGACATCGACAGCCGCGGAGCTTGCTGCTCTTCGTAGCGCACTTCGCATAATTCGTGAGGAACCACCTAACAAATGGAGTGTTTTCAGTGACTCCAAGGCAGCGCTACATTGCTTGCTTTCCGCCTTACACCGTGGACCCTACGAACAACTAGTCCTAGAAATCCGAGAGCTCCTTCATTGCCTCGTCGAGCAAGGACACGACGTCACCTTTCAGTGGCTCCCTAGCCACTGTGGCGTAATGGGCAACGAATATGCCGATGAAGCTGCTCGATCTGCTCACGAAGACGGCGCACAGGAACCAATCCCGCTGTCACGAACAGATGCAGCAGCGAAACTTCGAGTGATTGCAGACGATGCCACACAATCGTTGTGGAACACACCTAGTTTGCAACACACACGTCTGCATCGACTAGACCCCTGTCTTCGACTTCGACCTCCACCTGGACTATCCCGACACGAAACAACAGTACTTTGCAGATTGTGGCTTGGTGTCGCATTTACAAAGTCGTTTGCTTTCCGCATCGGATGGGAGGATAGTGCTGCGTGTGATCACTGCGGCGACGAGGAAACAATCGAGCACGTACTTTGTCACTGTCCCCAATACAGCGCACATAGGGAGTCACTCGCGACCGCGCTGGCACGTCTTGACGACCAGCCGCTTTCGGAGCAGACAGTCCTGGAACGCCGGCCTATACAGTCGTCACACAACAAGTCAGTCAAGGCACTCTTGAAGTTTTTGCGATCGAGTGGACTATCTGACAGACTATAGTTCTCACAGACGTTTCGAACCTCCTCCTTTTCTTTTTCCTTTTTTTTTGTGACTGCTTTTTCTCTTCCCTATTCTTTCCGCCTTTCATTTCCCCTTCCCCTTCCCCCAGTGCAGGGTAGCAAACCAGAATCTTTTCCGGTTAACCTCCCTGCCTTTCCCACCACGTTTCTCTCTCTCTCTCTCATGCTGCTACACAAGAAAGAAAAATGTTCTTTCAAATTGATGGTCTTGGCCACCGGGAGTCAGACGGGAAAGCATACATTTGTTAATGTAAAAATCAGTGCACGACAGCAGTTTATTATTGTTAGAAACAACATTTACAATCAACCTGTACAAGCGCCGGCAACGACGGCAACTTGACCAGCAACCGTCAAAACGACTCGATCCGCCAAACAACTGCGCAGCCATTACCCGCGTTGGTCGTGAACAGCCCGAGAGCGAGAGTAGGTTCTTGCTGCTCTTGATTTTTTTTGCGGTGTGGCACATTTTATTATCTTGTACCGTTATCAATTTAAAACAATGTTATTAAAATTACTCCTGACTCTTCTTTCAATAATACTTTACTTATTTTTTACTCATTGCTAACGAGGCTACACACTTTGTTCGCCGAACACACTCGCCGGCAAGTGCGCTGTGCAGTGAATGTCACTAAGCGTTCCCGCGTAGCAGCCTGCGAATGACACTAACCGCGAAGTGCACTCGCTCAAAAGCGCGTGGCAAACCACTCATGCGCTAGCCGATGCGCACTTCGTCTCGCAGCTGGGGCAGCTGGGGTGCCTCGCGCGCCTACTAGCCGCCTTTCTTTAACGCGAGCAACGAGCGATCTGTTAAAAGCCCAGTGTGAAAACCAGGCGCACACCAATCTGTTCTCGGAAATGGGAGCGGAAGCACGTAACGAGCCCCACCAATCCAATCCAGAGGAAAGAGAATGAGCAACGAGTGATCTGTTGAAAGCCCAGTGAGAATACCAAGCGCACACGAATCGCTGCTCGGAAATGCTAGCGCAAGCACGTAGCGAACCACGCCAATCCAATCCAGAGAAAAATAGAGGGCGAGCGTCCCCTCGTGGTATAACACGAAACGTACTAAACTACAAGTTAGTCAATACACATTCAGTGTACATCTTGCAAACTTTAAAATGCTTATAACCCACAGTAATGTGACTAATATTATTGTCATAAATGCATTTATTTTATAACTTGCTCGTGCCTGTAATGCACTCGGTGGAACGACAAACAAGTGAAAGAAGGCACGACAATACACCGACCCTATGATCACGTGAGCCCCAGTTCGTCCACCACCCATATGGCAACGCCCAAGGCATGATAGCCACCGAGAGTGAATCTAAATGAACCAATGAAACTGGAGGCGTGCCGACGGACAAACTTTGTCTTGTTACCATTAGTTATTTCATCTTGGGGCGTCGCCAGAGCTCGTGAAGATACCGAGTTTCGCCAAACTCGGCGCATCCTGCATAGCACCACTGATTGTTTTTTTTTTTCTTGTAAACTGGCCGCGTTCACATACTCCGCAAATTACATTCACGCAACATTTACTTGACCCTTTGGACGAGCGCATCTTTGGTGTACTTCCGATTCCCGACAGATCTGTTACCGCTGATAATCAATTCGATTACATCTTGCATAATAATTCAAAATTACTTCCACATAGCATTCTAGATGGTCTATTAAAAGATCATCTGCAGAGCCTACAAACATCGTTATTGCGACATATGCTTCACAACGTGAGGAAAAATCAGGTGTTGGTATATTCTCCCCTACTCTCGATTGGACATTTTCTCTTCGGCTGCCAGATTTTATACCCATCTTTTTAGCTGAATTCATGGCAGTGGCGCTGGCTTTACGCAAATTATATCGATCAATTACTTCTGCCGTGATAGTCGCTGATTCATTATCATTGTGCTCATCCGTCACTGCTTCTTGCGACTCTCGCGTAGTGAGGAGGTTTCATTCATTCATGCCTGGTTATTTGAGAAGTTTGCGTTTATTTAGGGTGCCTGGCCATAAAGGACTTATTATAAATGAAATAGCAGATTCACTAGCCAAGGCATTGATAACCGGGCCCATTTTTCCGTATTGTCTTTTGACTGCTCTTGTCACTGCTGCTAGATTTCGCAGGAGTGTCATTATGTAGGCAGTGTCAGGCTCTGCTCTGACTAATTCTTTGGATTATAGACATCTTCTATACCCTTGGCACAGAGATTTTTGCCAAACCCGGAATATTGAAGTGGCCATCACCAGGCTGCGCTGCCATATCCCTACGTTAAACATTTACTTACACAGGTCTGGTCTGGTCCCCTCACCATTAGGCTCATTGTGTGGCGAAGCGGAGGCAATAGACCCTTTCTTGTTGCCTTGTAGCCGTTTTTGTGCAATAAGGAAAAAAACTACGGGAAATCCCGCGTCGCAATATTTGCCTAGATTTATCGGAGCCTGTAATCCTATCTTTTGGAGCCTCTATTATTGGGTTCAGCCACAGAAATGCTTGCTTGACAATGCAAAATTATCTGATTGAATCAAATAGATTACCACGCTAAACTTATTGTCACCCTTCCCACCATAGTTTTCTTTTATTCATTTATTTCTTTTTTAACCTATTATTATTTAGTTTTTTTTTCTCCTCTCACGAAATCTTCCTTTCTAAACTCCAGTGTTCTAATCGTTAATTCCCTTGTCTTTATACACAGAATATAACCACTCGATTCATGGCCAATCCCCCACTGTGGGTATCCGCCACAACCACACAGGTCAACAACAACAGCTTGCGCGCTTGGCAGCGTTTTGAAAAGAAACAACAAAAAAAGGAAGAAGAAGAGAGGCGGGTGCCGAACGGGCAGAGGGGGCTCGCGACTTGGAAGACGCAGGACAAGTTCGCTGTTCCGGGAGCTCCTGCCATGGTACCTAGGGCAGCCCTGAGGACAACGCGCCTCCCTGTCGGTGCAGACACGGAGCGGCGCCAAGTGTGACGCCATTTGGAACAGGCCTGGCTGTGGCCTGCTCGTAGCCGCACGTTGGAGCAGCTTCAGGCCGTGTTCGGGGTGAGGCCAAAACGTGGCCCTTGCTTTGAGGCCGCCTCTTGCTCGAGGTGGCGCGTCAAGTTGTGGCGGGGGAAGCCACCCGCCCGACACCCATTCGAGTGCTCTGGCCGCGGTAATGCAGCCGTGGGCCGTAGCCTGCCTCATTTGATGACCAGTGCCGTCATCCTGCCTTGGCTCGCTTCCAACGGGAATCGTCGCGACAGCTCGGCCGATCTACCGCCGATCAAAGACACCATCAGAACTGAAGCTGTGAGACATGTCGTGTTGTCGAGGGGTTGGAGTAAGATTAAGAGACGTCAGGTTTTACGAGTACGAACTAATGACACGTTTATTGTTACGCCATGTTGTCTTTCTCTCCAGAGCCCCTTGTAGCCGTCCCAGCCTTCCTAGCAGTGGGGGTCCCAACAGGTATGTGGCGCCCTACCTGGAAAGTGTCAAGGGTTCCCATGACACGACACCTTCCCCTTTTGAAAAAAGAAGCCCTAAGCTTGCTCATATGTTCAGGCCTTGCGGTTGTCTAATAGCTCGGCCACTGCGGGTGGTGTAGTTGGCTTCTTCTGAACAGTCCGTTCCTGCTTGGTTCGGTGGTGCAACTTCTGGCACCTCTTGCAGATGTGCTTTTGTGCGACGAACGCTTCCTTTGGCCGTTTGCACAACATAAGATCTCTGTGCATTTGACTCTCCAACGATGGTTCCTTGTTGTTGGCTCCCTTCTCTGATCTGGACAGCTGTACCTGGCTTTAGCGGTGGCCTGTCTCTTGTTTTACGCCTCCTGTTGTAGTGTTTGGCTTCTCGCTCACGAATGACCGCATTGTCTTGCCGGAACTGATGGTGGTATTCCCACTTGGGCTCAAGTGTTTCAGGCAGAGTAGGGACGTTTGTTTTCAGCTTGCGGCGATGAGAAACTCAGCTGGCGAGTAACCCTCGGGTCCAGGTTTAGCTGTGTGGGCAAGAAGGCCTTCCGCAACATTCGTGGATTTGCGGATGATGTTCTTGGCAGTCTGGACAGCTCTTTCAGCTTCGCCATTGCTTTGCACGTAATGTGGGCTGGAGGTCACATGTCTTACAACCCAACTGCTCATAAATTGCAGGAACTCGAGTGTGCTGTACTGCAGGCCATTGTCGGACCTCAAAATGTCCGGAATGCCATAGCGAGCGAACAAATTACTAAGGAACTGCACAAAATGTTTGGTTTGTATCCCACAAAGCTCTTCCAGTTCAAAAAACCTTGAGTAGTAGTCAACAGCTACTATGTAGTTCCTCCCTTCGTGGTGGAACAAGTCTGTGCCGACCACTTGCCACGGGCGTTCTGGGAGCGGTGTCTGAAGCAACCCTTCGTTTGCGACAGGACGATGCATTGTGCAGGTTGGGCATCTCTTCACGTACGTTTCAACGTCCTGGCTAATTGCTGGCCACCACGAAGACTCCCGTGCTCTTGCTCGGCATCTGACAACGCCTTGGTGTCCTGTGTGTAGTCGCTGCAGAACTTTGCGTAATGAAGGGGGAAAGACTATCCTTGTGCCCCGAAGTAGGAGTCCCTGTACGACAGACAGATCATTGGCCACACTTGCATACTTGCGCACCTCAGGTGCCAGCATTTCTGTTTTGGGCCATTTGGTAGTGCAGTAGTGCATGACCAGTGATGTCGTTGCATCTTTTTGCAGCTCGACCTTGGTCTTGTTCAGCATCTCAGTTGATGCTGGCAGCTGCTCAATGGTCAAAAGTTCATACTCTTCTATGACGGATGCAAGGTGCTTGCCGCAGCACTGCAGTGGTTTGCGCGACAAGACATCAGCTGTGTGTATGTCCTTTCCTGGTATGTGTGAAATCGTGAAGCCATACTGAAGCACATGCATGCGAAAGCGCTGCAGTCGTGGTGTCATTTCGTCAATGCGTTTTGTTGAGAACAAAGGCACCAAGGCTTTGTGATCAGACTCTATGCTGAACTGCAGACTGAGCACATACATCCTGAAACGTTCACACGCCCATGTTATGGCAAGTGCCTCCTTCTCCACCTGAGCATACTTTTGTTCTGTCAGTGTCATTGCCCTGGAAGCGTATGCCACTGGCTGCCGCTTGCCGTCATTTATTTGGAGCAGAACGACTCCCAAGCCATAGGAGGAGGCATCAGCTGATATCGTCAGAGGCCTTGTGGATCGTAGTAGCACAACACTGGTGTTATCGTTAGGTAATCCTTGACCCAATCGAAGGCTTCTTGTTGAGTCTGGTGCCAAACCCAAACTGCTTTATCCAGCAGAAGCCCTCGCAACGGTTTTGTCGTCTCGGCCTGTCCCGGGATAAATTTTGCCAGCTGGTTGACCATGCCCAGGAACGACCTGATCTCGGTGGTGTTCACTGGCGGTGGAATCTTTCTCATGGCTTCATTTTTCTCCTGGTCAGCAGCGATGCCCGCTTCATTCAAGATGTACCCGAGAAACTTGATTCTTCTTTTGCTGAATTCAAACTTGCGTCGATTTAGAGTCATTCCTGCGTCCTTGAGCCTCTGATGGGTGTTCTGCCCGGTCCGAAAAGTCTTTTGTGAGGAGTTTTCAGAGTCTGCATGCGGCTGCTCTCATACTGCGAAGCAGGGATTACACTCACGTCTGCTCCTGTGTCGACTTTGAAGCGAACAGGACGACTGTTCAAAAGTGCAATGATGAACCAAGTTTCCGGGGTGTCTGCCTCGCTGACCTCACCAACAAACACTTCCTCCGATTTTGCTGTCCCTAATTTCCTTGCGCTGGATCCGAACGCCCTTTGCCCTGTAGGTTGCTGGCGTCCCGACTAGCATACTGTTGCATAGTGACCAGTTTTCCCACAGTTGTTGCACAGCTTTCCGAAGGCTGGACACTGCTTCTTGAAATGCTGCTGTGTACTGCCGCACCGCTTGCACAAATTTCGTTCCTCGAAGTGCACCGCTGGAGGTTTGGCTGGTTTCCGCTGCGCGCCTGCATGGTTGCGGCGTTCTTTTGACCGTCGCAGCTCCTCGACCGCAGCACCGCCTTCCGTTCCGTCGCGTAGCTCGTTCTGTTGCTTTTTGACGAATTCGGAGTTCCGTGCAATTTTCACTGCAGACTGAAGTGTGAGTTTCGAGTCTAGTTGCAGCTTTTCATTTAGACCGAGGTCCAAAAGTCCTACAACCAACCAGTCACGAATGAGGTCGTCTTTCAGTGAACCGTATTCACACGTTTCGGCGATGTTGTGCAGGTCTGTGATAAACGATTGGACCGTCTCGTTCGCTTCCTGCTTACGGCGATTGAAGTTGGCCCTCTCGAAAATGACGTTTGTGCACGGTATGAAGTGTCCCTCGAACTTGCTTTTCACTGTTGCGTAGTCCATGAGGTCGGCGTCTGTTAGGCTTAGTGACGCCAATACGTCTTCGGCTTCCTTCCCCATCGCATACACGAGCGTGCTCACCTGTGTTTCTACATCGCAAAGTTGAAGTTCTGACATAATGCGATAGCGTTCCCACCTTGCGACACAACGTTTCCAGTCATTCGGGTCTCGGAAATCCAACTTCTCTGGCAGTTCGATGGCGAACGGGTTGAAAAAACTGGCGCCATTTTGCCGGCCCGCTGCCGCTGCTTGTTGAGCGTCGTTTTCCCTTCCGTCTGGCATGTTGGTCGTTTCGTAGCTCTCAACGGGTGCTAGGCGACTTCTTGTTTACCGCTGCCACCATGTCGTGTTGTCGAGGGGTTGGAGAAAGATTGAGAGACGTCCGGTTTTACGGGTACGAACGAATGACACGTTTATTGTTACGCCATGTTGTCTTTGTCTCCCGAGCCCCTTGTAGCCGTCCCAGCCTTCCTAGCGGTGGGGGTCCCAACAGGTATGTGGCGCCCTCTCTGGAAAGCGTCAAGAGTTGCCATGACACGACAAGACGTACATGCTCTTTCCTTGTACGCTGCATGTAGGACTTAGTGTAGGTGTGTTTTCTTTAGGGACCTTCACACTCTGTATTCTGTCTTTATTGCCTGCTTTGTTTCAGTCCAATCAATCTAGATAAACTTTGCTTTACGTTCGTTCGCGCGTCTCTGACGTTCATTACCGGTTCACTGGACACAGACATATAGGTGCCGAACAACTATTCCATCACAATCGGCTACAGATTCGATGTTAAGCGAAATATTGTCAGCCAAAAGAAAAAGTTCCATACATTGGTAATTTTATGATACACGATGTCCACTGCGACACGCGTAGTACTAACGGGCGTTCCGGTACAAGGCAAGTTCAGCTGCAGTGCACAGTTACCGAGCACTGCAAAAACCAAACAACAGCATAAAAAAAGCGACAGTGAGCCCTGGAGCTTGGTCCTGAAACCCAATTTATTGCTTTTTTAAAGTATAAGCCTGCACTGCAGCTGATCTTCATCGGTATGGGAGCACTCGTTGGGGCTTGACGTTTGACAGTCGACATAAAGTGCTTTTCATAAAACGAAAAGCTTACTCATCACATTATTAACGTAATTATTCATGGGAAGCCCGCTGGGTAGAGAGAAGTAATTAAGGGGAAATTAGACATCCACCCATCCACCCCATTGGTGGAAGACTCACTTTACCTTTAATTATATCACTTTATTCTAGCGGACTTTATTTTGCCTGGAATAGAAGCTATAGCTGATGCTTGTGTGGTCAGCGACGGCAACGTGCTGGAGCTGACCAACACGGCATTGACGTCATGCAACTTCGCGATCGTCGATTGGCCCGTCGGTCGCGCGGCGTACGGCGCGCTGCAGTATAGTCGTCTACTTTGGGCACCTTACGCGTGACAGACGTTCTACGGCTCCGGAAACCAGTGCGCTGTCACGGCATCTTTGCCGCTAGCCTTACCTTGCCTTTACGTACCACCGCCAGAGCAGGTGCAGGCGGAGGGCCTTCGAAACGAGCAAGAAGGCGAACCACGTGCTACTTCTCCTACTCTAGTATTATTTTTATAAAGATTTTTATCGCAGCGGACGAGCAGCCGCTCGTCTCAGGTCTAAAAGCAACACAAGTCTAACCCTATGCTCTTACTAGCCATTAAAATCACATAAGGGCCGAGATCGTTGTGGCGTACGAATTTGAAGGTTTTGGTGCTGAGGTTGGTGTTGGGCGCTGTGGCACGTTCTTCCGCTGCCAGGCTCACAGTTGCGGGGCGCTTCAGTCGATGAAATGAGCTCGCCGTCTCTTATTGAGATGCACTGAAATGTACGCCTCTTCCACATATAATGGCATGTACTTTCGAACCTATTTTGGACTACTTTCACATTCTTGTGGCACTCAGCAGCCGCACATTATGTGGTAAGTAGTTTTGTTCAGATATGAGAGGCCAATTTTTTCTGGCGAAGCTGTTAGCCTCTAGTTGGTCGGCATCTTTCGTGTCCGCATTCGCATGCCCACACACAAATGAGGGCTGGTGCCGGACCCAGAGCAGGGAAGCTGCAAGCGCGCACTGTGCTGCTTCTCCAAGAGGCATCACATGCCGTCACCAGGTGGCATCATCACATGACGACGACGTCATCGCGTGACGTAACGTTTGACGTTAGGATGTCGTCAGATGACGTCATCAGGCGATATCGTTATTGTATCGAGCAATGCTTGTAAGCCATGCGTGCGCATGCGCCACTGCCAGTGAAACTAACCATAGATAAAGACCACAGGTTGTTATCATACAGCTTGCTATATATATATATATATATATATATATATATATACATTCGTCGTCTGAATAAACGCTCTTCTTGTTACTGGCTTCCACTCGTCACACTCGTCACTGATACATGGTGTCAGAAGTGGGCGCGTCGCTCCGCGGCGTAGATGTAATCGGCCCACGAACAGCAAGCAGCAACCGGTGAATGTGATTCAAAGCCAGGACATGGAACTTCTCAAGGCACCAGAACCCTTGCTGCTATCCGGAAGCACGGCAAAGAACTGGGAGAAATACAAACAGGAAGTTCGAGCTGTTCTTGGAGGCGACAGCATCAGCGAAGGAACCCAGGACTCCAGCTGTCAAGACCGCGCTTCTGCTGAGCTTCGCGGGAGACGAAGCGCTCGAGGTATTCAACAATTTTTCTTTTGAGTAGGGCGAAAGCAAGCAAGATTATGAGACCGTTGTAAAGAAGTTCACTGAATATTGCCAGGAGCAGCAAAATGAGGTTTTTGAGAGATACCAGTTCCGGACAAGAACACAAGCGGAAGGCGAACCCTTTGAACATTTTCTACGTGCCCTCAAGAGAGAGGCACGCAGCTGTAACTTCAAGCCCTTGACCGAGTCCTTGATCCGAGACCACATTGTCTTCGGCACAAACAACACCAAGCTGCGGGAGAAAATGCTCAAGGAAAAGGCCCTAACGCTCCTCAAGGCTGGGCACATATGCCGAGCCGCGGAAGTATCCGACCAGCAGAATAAAGCGTGGTCCCATGCACACAACCAGATAGCCGTGGTCAGAAAATCGCAACAGCACGTTTGTGCCAAATGCAATCGTTCCCACACGCGTGCTAGGTGTCCAGCCTTCGGAAAGACTTGCTTCGTGTGTAAAGGAAAAAATCACTTCGCTATGTGTTGCACGAAACGACAAGTAGACGATGTGTACGAAGACAGCGATGACTTTAGTGTTTTGGATGTGAAAATTTGCAATGTCAACCGCAAGGAAGATTTGGCAGTTAAAGCACAGGTTGCGGGTCAAATGGTGGTGCTTAAGGTTGACACAGGTTCCCAGGCCAATCTGCTGCCTTACTCCGTCTACCGAAGGTGCAAGGGGGACCGGAAGCTTGACCCAAGTTGTGCTGTCCTGCGGTAATATAGCGGAGGTGTTATCAAGGACGTCGGCGTGGCAACGCTGCAAGTTGAGATGAATCATCGGTCCTGTAGCATCTCATTCTTCGTGGTGAAAAAGAGCAGCCCCGCTATTTTGGGATTAGCCGCAAGTGAAACTCTGGGTTTGGTGTCGCGCAACGTAGACACGGTCAGCAAAGGGGGCACCACTCACATTATGAAGGAATTCCCAGATTTATTTCAGGAAACTGGCTGCTTGCATCGACAGTACCACATGGTTTTGCGCAAGGATTCAGCACCATTAGTAATGCCAGTGCGGCGAGTACCACTGGCACTACGAGGACCACTACGAGATGAGCTCGACCGGATGGAAAGAGGCGGCATCATACAGAAGGTCAGCGCGCCAACGGACTGGGTGAGCCCTCTAGTCATCGTAAGAAAGAAAAACGGAAATCTGCGTTTGTGCATGGATCCTCGGAATATCAATAATTGTCTAAAGCGGGAACATTATCAAATGCCAATGCGGGAAGTTATTGAAGCTGAGTTAGCAGGGGCCAAATATTTCTCTCGTCTTGATGCAAACTCCGGTTTTCACCAAATCCCTTTAGACAATGCAACGTCATATATCTGCACATTCAGCACACCGTTCGGGCGATACCGTTTTTTAAGGCTTCCGTTCGGTATAGCGGCCACGCCAGAAGTTTTCCAGAAGGCGCTGAGCGAAATCTTCGACCGAGCTGCGGGAGTGCACGTGTATGTTGACGACGTCTTAATCTATGGAGCTACAAAAGATGAACACGATGCGCGCCTCCGGCATGCTTTGCAGTTGTCCAGACAGGCAGGTTTGACGTTCGATGCTGATAAATGCAAGACCGGGCTCACTGAACTTGATTTCTTGGGTGACGTCATATCCAAAGAGGGCATAAAACCAAACCCATTGTTGAGCACATCTCTGGGCGAATTACCTCACCCGGTAGACAAGGCGGCCGTACACCGGATGCTAGGCGTGGCGAACTACTTTGGCAAATTCATACCCAACCTGGCCGATAAGACGAACCTGCTGCGCAGCCTTTTAAAGAAACACACCATTTTTGAATGGACAGAGAACCATGCGCGCGAGTGGGCAGGTATTTGTGAGCATCTCAGCAAACCACCACTGCTCGCCATCTTTGACGCGTCCAGAGAAACAAAAATCTCTGCAGATGCTTCAAAATGCGGGCTAGGAGCAGCTCTTCTGCAACGTGACGGTGACGCTTGGCGGCCAGTTGCCTATGCATCCCGCGCTATGAGCGCTGCAGAACAAAGATACTCTCAGATCGAGAAAGAAGCGATGGAAATTACCTACGGCTGCGAAAAGTTTCACCGCAATATGAACGCAAGATGGTTATTGAAACTGACCATCGTCCGTTAATTGCCATAGCTTCAAAAGCTATTGGTGACATGCCTCCGCGACTTCAGCGTTTCTTTCTGCGTTTGTTCACCTATGACTTTGATCTTCACTTCATGCCAGGCAAACAGCTGCTCTTGGCTGACATGCTGTCAAGGGCGTCACCAACTGCCGCAGGGGATACCGATGGATTCAACGAGGACGTGGAAGTCCATGCAACAAGAATTGTGTCCGAGTTGGTAAGCAAAAAGACCATGGATCACCTGAAAAAGGAAACGGCAGCCGATACCGAGTTGCAAGCTGTTATCAACCACATAGGCGGCAAGGGAAAGCTTGAAGGCACATTGAAACCATTCGCATCAGAGTTGTCACTCGTAGAGGGCATTTTATTTAAGGGATGCAAAGTGGTTATCCCTAAGTCGTTTAGGCCAGAAATACTCGACCGCATTCATGAAGGGCACTTGGGTATGAATAAGTCAAAAGCAAAAGCTCGACGTTTGGTTTTCCGGCCAGGGCTTAACGTGGACATCGAGAAGATGCTACAGTGCTGTGCAGCCTGCCGCAAGTACGCTTACGCGCAGCAAAGTGAGCCTATAGTTTTAAGGCCCGCACCGCAATACGCGTGGTACAGAGTCGGAGTCGACATCTTCCAGCAAGGTGGAAGTTCATACCTTTGTGTCTTCGATGCTTTGTCCAATTTCCCAGAAGTCGAAAGACTGACTTGACCACCATATCTGTAATCGAAAAGCTGAGCGCCATTTTTGCTAGATATGGCATCCCAGTAGAAGTTTGCAGCGATAATGGACCTCAGTTTTCATTCTATGAATTTGCACATTTTGCCTCCAGGTACGACTTCCAGCATGTGACGTCTAGCCCCAGATTTCCTCAGTCCAACGGTCTCGCTGAGAAAGGCGTTCAAATTGTAAAACGAATCATGAAGAAGACGGCGGAAATAAAACAGGACTCCTGGCTTGGGCTACTCTGCTACCGTTCGTCACCCCTCGAAGATGGTCGTTCACCGGGTGAGCTCCTCCAATGCAGACGCCTGCGCACGAGACTTCCAGACTTCAGCCACCACTCAAGCGTTTACGTGACTAAACACACACAGCCCGAAGCTCGTGGCAGATGCTTACCAGCACTCAAGAAAGGCGAAGTCGTACGGGTCCAAGCCAAGGCATGAACCAGGAAGGTGCAAGTGCTAGGATGAGTCGCACCAAGATCTTGCGAGGTAGCCACGGAGGACGGCAGACGGTTACGACGTAACCGGCGTCACCTACTGAGGACACGTGAACAGTATCGTGAACAACAAGTCGAAAGTGAGTCTTCATCGATCGATGAAAGTGATGGTCCCACCGAGCCAGAACGGCCTCAGCGTGAGCACAGCGAGGAACGTCAAAGCCCCAGTAACAGATCTCCCATGGAACAGCCGCCGGTTTTGTTTCCTCAGCAAGACGTACTTCCTCAGCTACGCAGATCTGGGCGGCAGACACGACCACCGGATCGACTACGCTACGATAGTAACTTTAATCAAATAACTTAAGTTGTTTTCTTTACCCGCGGGAAGATGTATCGAGCAATGCTTGTAAGCCATGCGTGCGCATGTGCCACTGCCAGTGAATCTAACCATAGATAAAGACCACAGGTTGTTATCATACAGCTTGCTATATATACATATATATATATATATATATATATATATATATATATATATATATATATGCATTCGTCGTCTGAATAAACGCTCTTCTTGTTACTGGCTTCCACTCGTCACACTCGTCACTGATACAGTCACATGATGATGCCGTTATCCCGTAACGTTTGACGTGATCATCTCATCACGCGACCTTTGGTGTGATTACGTCATCTCGCGACGTTTGCCGTGATGACGTTATCCCGTTACGTCATCATGAGCCGATCCCAGAGGGAGTGCAAGCAAGCGGCAATCCCAAAGTGTGCTGCTTCTCTAAGAGGCATAACGTGACGTCATCAGGTGATCTCATCACTTGACGAATACTTCTATGCATTACATCACGTTTGACGTGATGACGTCATCAGGCAATATCATGACGTGGCGATGCCGTTGACCCGTAACGTTTGACGTGACGATGTCATCAGACGAACTCTGGTGTCACGAAGTCATCACGCGACATTTGATATAATGACGTATTCACGTCTTGCCATCATATTACACGTGACGTCCCCACTTGGTCACATGGGTTTTGTACCATCGGATGTTAACGTCGGATTTTTCGCTTCATGGCTCATACAATGTTTCCGTATCTATCAAGAAACCCCGCTCAAGAGCCGTAGCCTATGATGACATCATAGGCTACGGCTCCTGAGGGGGGTTTCTTGATAGATACGGAATCATTGTATGAGCCATGAAGTGAAAAATCCGACGTAGCCTATGGTGACATCATAGGCTACGACTCCAGTCAGTGGCGGTTTTCCAAAGCTTCGGTGGACATCCACTTTCATTTAGCCAAGATGGCAAGTAATTTTTATTTTTGCGAGGCCTACATTGCACCCACGTAAGCTGCACTTCCGATTATGGTACGTCCATGTCACCTAGCAGTACATATTTCCGCACATAAAACAATTCAATACATTCGCATACTCGCTCTACTGACAATGGGTTCTGCTGCGGAGTTCTTTCAAACAATGGATAGCATTGACACTGACTAAGCTTGGATCATTATTCACATTAAATAACAAATGTTAATCCTGGATGATGCTGACAAATATAGATTTCCTAACTGCTGCCTAAGTTTTTGTTTTCTTTATTGGAGTGCTGCACGTTCATTGTCAGGTCATCCGGTTTGTGTAGCAAGTACACTTTTCCTTAGCATAAAGGAGCAATAAACAACTGGTTACTTCCAAGGAATATTTTATTGTGGATTCGTAAAATACCTGCACACAGTGCAAAGAAAAATAAAGTGACAAGAAAATGGAACAAATAAAAAAAATAGATCGTAAACATTACTATTCAACCTGAGCACTGCGCACTTTGCCATAAAGTTGATGCTATTTACGCACTACTAATATCAGTGGTGTGCTGGAGTGAATTGTATTTGATGAATAGGACACCAGTTCTGAAATACGGCGTGGCAATCGCATCGCCAGAAATGTTCATTAACAAGTTTCTCTGTCCTCGGTACATGTTGCATCCTCGGTTTCTCTATCCTCGGTACATGTCGGTAACACGCATGTCCTACATACCTACTATCGCCACGCGATAGTAAGAATGTAGGACATGCGTGTTAACGGGAGTGTGCTGTTCAGGTTATTTTTCAAGAAGTCTTGTGTTCGCTTTCGCATATTGAAGATCTTGTGCAACTGCTTTACCCTACTATCTTTAAAGCTGATTGGTTCTTGACAAATTGCCGGCATCAACCACGCCCGAAACAAGGGACAAAACACAAGCAATCAGACACTCACCTCAGCGGCGACATTTAAGAGTCTTTCTGCTATGGAGTGTGTAATGATACAGTGGCGCTATCCTGACAGCATGCTGTTGACTGCGATAATGCATGGGCGATAGCGTGATAACAAACAACGCCAAGTCCGGGCACGCGTCCTCTCCTCAAACCTTTGTGGGTGAAACTCTTTACGCTTGAAAGGCGAAAACATTTCCCCATTTACGTCTCTGCTGTGCTCAACACTCATTTAATGCTGTGATGACTAAATGTTGTCTCAAATCCTCAGTGAATACGCCGCGCTTTGTTATCAGGGGGAGACCCCATGACTCAAACCTGTTTGTTGGGCCTGTATCTTACACTTAGGTTATTAGAAATGGATTTTTACGTACAGATCGACCATTCGCATATTGCTGCATTTGTGTTTTCTCTATCTACATGCATAACATTTAGAAGACGGGGACCTGAAATATGTGAATGCAACTAAAGTACTGTGGTCACGACTTGGATTCATGAGGTAGGAATAAAAGTTTCGATGGAAGAAACTATTTCACTGCTTGCAAAACTCTTACGAACCTCTTGGAAATATCCGAAACACAGAAGTTACCAGATAAAATTAGCTTCAAATTTACAATCTCCTCCAATTATACGTGATAATTTAGAACTCTAACATAGCAAACATCGTCCGCAGAGTAAAAATTAGTCATTCCATCAGAAGGACGCTAAGTGCAATAGGTCCTGGCTATAAATTTTCAATTATTAAGTGAGGAAGGTGCGCATTCTTTCATACACTTGATCCAGCTATGTACATGACACACAGTTGATTATTTCGTCTGCATGCTGACGAAATACAAACTATCTCACACACTGATAAAATAAATCCACGAAAAGTGTCTAAAAATAGGGATACTGATTCCCTTCATGTATGCATGATGCATTTATAGCAAATAGACGTAGACTCGCAATCCTCTACCGCACTCATCAAAATATTCACTCGCAGCGTCTACGGCACTGCATGAACACTTGTTTGGAGCTATCGCTGTGATTACTTCGAGCGGACGTACCGCGACCATTGAGATATAAATTTGCTCTCTAAGTGAGCTTCGTATCTGTCCGAAATTTGAAAAGCACAGGTGTAAGCCCATAGCATTCAGCCTTCACGTTCGAAACTATGTCAGCTTTATTACACGTAAAACTAGCAATGTATGTGTCCTTTCTCATAATAACCTACTGCTCGTTTAAAAAATAAAGAGTACCGAGATTTTTGAAATAAATGCTGCTTCGTTACACGGGAACTTCCAACAAAATAAAATTCAGAATGTACCGACAATGTTCAGTTTTACCTTGAAATTGTAGGTTTTTTGGGGGGAAGGTTTACTTAATGATATCATATGCAGCACTAATTATCAGTGCTGTTGGAACATGGTCCTACCTTTCGTTTGTAATAGCTAAAGACGCGAATACGGAAGCGATAATATATAGCTTAGGTAAGTTCGAGAGTGGTGCGTTTGTACGAAAAATAACGCCCGAATGGTCATTGCTGTTGCGCACATGGGATGTCGTCGCGACACAGCAATGTGCTGCACAAATGATGCAGCTGCAAGACAGTTGTATGAGAAATAAAAACATTAGAAAACGGTGCGAAGCTGAGTATGACCATTTTGCTGTGAAGGAATTTTGGTGTAGAAAATTAAACTACGAGAAAAGAAAGAAACGAAGTGCGTGCAAGCCACACTATGGGGCTGACATTTCGGCCGTACGCAGTCACATCTATAGCAAGCAATGGTAAATCACACGTGTACTCTGTCATCAGCGCCGCCCTGCTGCTCCGATAACTTCAACAGCCTGCGCTTTCTGTTATTGTCAACCAAAACCACCAAGAGCTCTGCTACAAGCACGACGCAGGCGATGGAGTATCCACACAGGCAGATAGCAAAGTACACATGAAATGGCTCCGTCGCTTGCTGTCGGTGAGGCATTACTGGTCGTGGTCTCCTCCGGTGAGGGATAGCCAGCCCGCCCTCGTGAATTGCCAGCAGGACACGTCGGTGTTGATACCTATATGAAAAGAGCGCTAATTGGTACAACCGAGTAACTAGATGGCATCTTTACGCTGCTGTAGACCAAAGATATAAATTTCGTGCCCAATGTTAGGGACCACACACCATAATTACATGTGTCACCTTTGGAGGGAAGGCTGGTACCAGGTATATCCGTATAAATAAATATACTACAAATAATAAACTGTCAATTAAGATGGCACACAACATTTTGCTGCACTGTCAGGACACCAATAGGTTAATATGAAATTTCATGTATCACAATTGTGTTTCAGCACCCAAAATTAAAAGTTCATGAAAGATTTAGAAGTTGTGCTACAATGCTTACTGTTTTTGTAAAAGTGCTGTACGCCCTTTGATGACCGCGACAATAGAGAGTCTGATGGTGCAAGTGTTATGTTTTACTTCCTGCGAATTGATGAATGAGCTCTGGCTGATCCGCACATATTTCTCAATAATTTTGCCACAACATCGAAAAATCTGTGCGCATATGATGTCGACAGCAGCATCGATGTAGTTGAACTTTAGTATGTCAACTCGTCCATGCAACGGTATTTCAGTGTTAGGCGCATGCTGAACGTTTTCTTCATCGCCTTAATTCGCGACAAACACAGCGATGGACGATAGTGATTGGCCTACCGGTGTCCCAGAAAAAAGCTACCCCTTGAATGATCTTTAAACGAGAGGTGACATTATTTTCTCTCGCCGTGATAGTATTAATGAGACAAATAATTCATTGGGACATCCACATCGTTTATATTACATCGTTGCTCTTTTAACCCATTAGCATCCACTGTACGAGAATTAATACACTTTGTATCGTATCTCTACCTCTTGAAGAGTTGAATATTTTCTTTTGCCGTTATTCGTTTCTTTTACCCAGATGGTAGGCACACACACCCGAACACAGGGTAGAATCTGCTGTTTCATTCATCCAGCAAAACTGCGGACTCACGACAAAATGGGGTGTGTACTCGCTTTTCATTTATTTCTGCTCGCCTGCCTTATAGATTTGCGTTGTGCTTTTTACGGTGTTTACTAGATAGGTTAGGAGGGTTAGAAACAAACGGTCGAATCTACGGCTTTACTTCAAAGAACGGAACACGCATTCACAGTTTGATGTACTAGATCTAGTACACTGGGCGTTAGCAGTCACAAGTCGGCGCTTTCTTCTTCAGATGTGTACCAGTATGAATTCAGAGTTTTTCGACAAAAGAAGGCCATTTTGTCGCTTTCGCGATGCTCTGGATGCAGTTGAGAATGCAGGAAACATACAAAACATTGATGTTGTAATTGTATCGCTTGAACCTGCTAGAGATACGCGTGAGCAGGAATTCGACAACAACACCGATGCTTTCGCCGTGAACGACGTCGGCAGTTATTGTAGGTTAGCAAAGTCTGTGACAATATTCCGCCAAACTGGTTTCACCGCCACAACATTATTGAGGACACACCTTAGCCGCACTCGCGATGTCGGCGTGGTCCTTTCGGTACTTGCTGGGTGTCACTATATGTGTGTTTGGATGATCATGGCGGATGGTCACGGCAGCTACCCAGAAAAAATCGTAAAGCAGCTGCGATGCCACTCTTGTCACGCCCGAGCTTCATGAAGATGTGAGAAGCACACGGCCACTGTGTGCCGCGAAAAATAATGCTTCCAAAAATTTCAGAAAATAAGGTACGAGTGCAATGACAAGTGCCTTGGCCATTGAAATCTCATGCACCCAGTGTTCTAGATGTATACACCAGCAGATATTTCTCGATAATATTTTTCAGACTTGCTATTCGTATTATTGTTTAATTCTTTACCAATTTTGAATAAAATCGCACCGGTAGTCTTATCATGGGTCATAATGGGTTAAGGAGCTTCCTTGCGCGACCTTTGCAAGCAATCCTTGTGATCACTTCAAGTAAATATAACTAGAAAACTTCCACTTTCTGAGACAATATGCCTGGGGTCATTGCTATTTTCGTCTGCCGCGTTCGTGGTTCAGGTGAGCTTCCGTATACGAGCAATTCTCCGTCCGCACTTCTGGCCGGTGCGTCGGCTGCCGAGAAACTATTTCACGCAGCCAAGAAGGCACTGGCTGACACGGCCCTTCTAATGCACCCACATTAGATAGCACTGACGCATCCAGCTCGCTGGGTTTCTTTTCTCAGAAACTGAAGCCTGCAGAAACGCGCTACTGTAAGCTGGGCCGTGCGTCACAGAACACTTGCTTAGGCGTTTTGTTTTCGCCAACTGCTGGTTGGCACGACCTTCACGTGCTTACCGATCACAAGCAGTAACGTTCGCCTCCTGCGGTAATCATAGAACTAATACCCACAATATATACAATATTTAACGCTGGTCATTCGACGCATCGAAGGCCCAATTAACGCCGCCGCAGATTCCATTCCCCTCATCGACTCAATGAGCAAGACAACAGCTCACTTTGAAATGAGGTCGATTTGCAACATTGGGACGTCGAGCTACAGGACACCCCTTCCATCGTCCCCAAAGTTCACACTTTTCCACGCGGCGCTCACATTTTCTTCAGACACCATGACTTTCGACATGTCAACGGGTGGCCATACGCGCTTTCGTGTAACTTCTACTCTCCTTTAGAGTATTTGATGAGCTGCCCAGTGGAAGTCATCCTGGAGTTAGGGCAACAGAGCGCCTCGTTACATCCCGTTTTATGTGGAAGACACATGAATGTCTTCATTGCACCGTTAAAATACGAAACGGCACACAAGTACCCTGCTTCCTTCTTCCTGTCTTCCAGGCCCCTGATTCTACCACATTCCCATGGGTATGGTTCGTGAACCACCAATGCCCTGAATTTGTTTAAATGTTTGGAATTATGGAGTTTTATGTGCCACACCAACGATATGTTTATGAGGCACGCCGTAGTGTAGGACTCCGCATAAATTTGATTATCTGGGGTTCTTTAACGTGCACGAACGCACGGTACACGGTCATTTTATGATATCGCCCCCATCGAAATGTGGCCACAGCGGCCGGGATAGGATCCCGCGATCTCGGGTTCAGAAGCGTAACGCCAAATCCACTACGCCTCTACGGCAAGTGGGCGGTCCCCATATGCTCTATACATGTTCAAACGTGTAGACTACTAAAAAAGCTTGTCTGAAACATTCATGCTCACGAACATAACAGCGTCCACGTGGCATCGGCATTCGCAAGCAGCTGGATCTCGCTATTCGGATGACCGAGCGCGGTCAATACTGATCGTGGCGGCTAGTATTAATGTGCTCTCTTACACAAATGACGTACCTGCTTAGCGTCCATCTGGTCCTCACTTGTTTGTCGCCAACTGAAAGCTACCTTCGTCACCAGCTGCACTCGTTCATGTTGGACCGATGGCCTTTCTCTCAATCTACTAAGATCATCTCTTTTAAGCAGGACATCAGCTGTAAAGCTGCAGAGGTCATCTATGATACAAGCTTCGTCTTGCATGGCGAATTTTATGCACAGTGTACTGTCGCCACACCAGCTCCCATCAGCTTCGCTTGAATTTCGCAAGTCTGCGCGACACTGCTAGTAGGCTTGTACATTCCTGTGTCTCTTTTCTCTGTAAAAATCAACCTACAGCAAGCCACGGCTTAGCAAACGGCCAGGACATTCAACCCTCAGTTACACCTGTGCTTGAAGACACGTTCAACGGAGGCTCGATCCTCTGTTTATGCGAAGGGTGCAGACTGACACTCTGCTGTCGTCTCCGGCGAGAGCTGCCCTGCTCAGCATTTTCGCAGCGTGGGCGAGGATGGAGCCGCCCCGTGCCTGGTCATGCACGTCAGGCCTGTCCCTGCCATAGAGTCAGAATACTAACCCTAGAGGGAAAATTAGATAAAAAAAAACACGCGACCTCATAGGCGCCACCATGTTGCTACGACTCGATTGGCGACACTAAATATATTCAAAGAATATGCAAAAAGAAGCATTACCACGTAGCGTGCTCATGTGGACAACGCGTAAAGTTTATTCCGTATATTTTGCTAAGAAATCGAGGGGCAAATGAGAAAATTTTGATTAAAATTACGGGTGCGTGAAAGCGTGCGTTTGAACGAGCCTAAACAAGACGGAACCAACAGAACGAGGGAGGTTCCGGATAACGTTGATTGCGTGCTTCGTCTGCATCGCATCTCATCGTCTGCGCCTTTGTGCCGGCCCATCATACAAACGTGGCGGCACCCTTGCGGTTCCCTATTTCAATGCTAGAGTGCTATGGTAAGCTTTGGTGTAGAGTTAGTTATAATAATACTATGGCCCCTGTAGTACATTCGGGCTTCGGACAACAAAACACTTGTCGTAGAGCTGCTCTTCCGTTGTACATGCCTGGGACACAGCCAGCCGGACACTAGGGAACAGTGCACTGTCTACGTTGTAGGAGCGGGTTTCTCTACCACCACACTCCGAGGACGGGAAGGCTCTGCTGCACTGGCATGCCTTGTTGGCCTACATAAGGACGCCTGAGGAAACCGGCTGCTTCTTCACCGAGTGCCGCACTCCTTAGTCTTCATCCGCTGATGTTGTGGCGGAGGTGGTATAACACCCAGTGCAGTGGTCCTTGCCGGCGGGCATACGTCCACTCAGTAAAGGGAAAATATGTAACCACAATATCTTGCAGAGAGCACTAAATACTCTCCCAGTCTTCGTGAACGGATTTGAAGACGTCGTGGTAATTGACATGGTGAAGCATGCGTGCTTAGGGAACTCGTCCCTATCCATTATTTCTGACTCCAATACTGGCTCTGCAAGCGCGCTTTTACCGGTCTATCAACGGCTAAGGCCACTTCATGTGCTCTTCCTTTTCGTCCATTTCGTTGTCTGCTATGTGGGGAGGCCAGCTAACGGCCATCTTCACCTTCATCCACTCTCATTCATACTTGGCCCACACTGGTGTTCGTTCCCTGTGCCGCGAGCCCGGAGGAAATGCACACCTTTCCTGGCCCTGCCTTCGGCCACATTGATTTTCTATCATTAGCTCGCCCGTTCACGCGTCCTTACAGCGTATGTAACTTGTGTCACGCATAATTCTAGATTCTCGTAACGCGGCGACGTCATATTATACAAGAAAGAAGTAGCTGTCATATAACTTATTCGTCATCGCAACTATTTCTTTCCGAGGTCCAATGTTAGCACCGTAGCTGTTCGCTCTTGTCCTGTCTGATTGGTCATGAATGATCAGCTGCGGTTGTTCCTACCTCTTGGGGAGAACTCTATGAGTTCGTCTGTGCCTTCAATGCCAGCGTTGACTTCGGCTTCCTCAAGTCTGTTGGCCATTCCACCACATATAGGTCAGTGAGAGGCATGCAAAGGCAAAGCATTGGATCACAGGGAACCAGGAGAAAAGGAATACACGTCACTCGTGCCAGTTTGCTTCTCTACAGGATTCTACTATATATTCCTGCAGGTGATGCAGCGAATGCAGCCGGTGGTTGCCGTGAGGTGGGAGGACGTTAAAAACCAGCCGCTAGTTTTAAACGACTTTATCATGCAAGCTGGTTAAACCGGCAGCCGTCAAATTTTGCCATATTTTAACAACAGTACAACATTTGTCTGATAAAGACAGGCTTGTCCCACTGTAGCTAGAGTAGTCCAGATGGAGTTGCTTTCTGAAAGAGCGAGCACATCTAACACAGAAGCTAAAAACACCGTTCAGCGAATAACACAGAATCGCCTACCAGAGGAAAAACAACCACCACTACGAGCACGTTCTAATACTGTTGTTTTTGCAGCGCCACCATATGGCTGCCTTATTCGTGCAATATTTTGCTGAAAGGCAGCATTCTAAGTAGGTCTGTGCTGCAAATGTCAGCAAGTGCGATAACTGCTTTTACTTCCTCCGAGGGTATATATCAATACAATTCATTGAAGCTCGGTCTACGTGAGTAATACAACAATTTCACACAAGATAAAATTAAGAAATTGCTACACGTAAGCGCAGCGTCTGCATATTGGGATGCACTTTTCGCATGCACAACGCGTTACTGCATACGTTAGTTCAGTGACAAGTTCTTTTTTTAAAGCTGGCATGTTGTCGCAATTTGCTTGAAAGCTTGCTGGATTATCTTTAGGCTGATTGAAATTCATGGGTCCACTGTTTTTTAACCCGACGTATCCTTTTTCCCCCATTTTATAGTTAGTGTTCATAACATTGTGCCTAGTCGTATTATCATCTTCTCTTATTGCAGCTGTCTTGGCTCAACATAATTTGCTAGCAATATCCATCAGCGTTGTTTTAAGTGGCTACGATTAAGCGAAGTGCTAATAAAAGTGGAAGAAATATCTGCGCTATCTATGAGATAGTTCTCTCAGATATTAATATCATAAGATTGAAAGTTTGCCAGACTCTATCGTCGCCCGCACGATGATAGATTATGAATGTATGTTTTCGCACTATGTATTTTAAGTTCAGAAATAGGCACCGAATATACAGCCCTAATTAGACTCGTTAAAGCTCACTTAGACAAAAGCATTCACCTGAGACAAAAGAAAAAGCAATTGTTATGCTGGATATCATCATCATCATCAGCCTATATTTACGTCCACTGCAAGACGAAGGCCTCTCCCTGCGATCTCCATTTACCCCTGTCTTGCGCTAGTGTATTCCAACTTGCGCCTGCGAATTTCCTAACCTCATCATCCCACCTGACTTTCTGCCGTCCTCGACTGCGCTTCCCTTCTCTTGGTATCCATTCTGTAACTCTAATGCTCCACCGGTTATCAATCCTACGCATTACATTGCTTGCCCCGCTCCACTTTTACCGCTTAATGTCAACTAGAATATCAGCTATCCCCGTTTGTTCTCTAATGCACACCGCTCTCTTCCGGTCTCTTAACGTTAAGCCTAACATTTTTCGTTCCATCGCTGTTTGTGCAGTCCTTAACTTGTTCTCGAACTTCTTTGTTAACCTCCAAGTTTCGGCACCATATGTAGCACCGGTAGAATGCAATGATTGTACGCTTTTCTATTCAACGACAGTGGTAATTGATCTCCCAGTCAGGATTTAGTAATGCCTGCCGTATGCACTCCAGCCCAATTTTATTCTTCTATAAATTTCTTTCTCATGATCAGGATCCCCTGTGAGTAATTGGCCTAGATAAACGTACTCCTTTACATACTCTAGAGGCTGACAGGCGATCCTGAATTCTTGTTACCTTGCCAGGCTATTGAACATTATCTTTGTCTTCTCCATATTAATCTTCAACTCCACTCTTACACTTTCTCGGTTAAGGTCCTCAATCGTTTAGTGTAATTCGTCCCCATTGTTGCTGAATAGGACAATGTCTGGATATATTATAGGGAAAACTGCGTAAAACGCCAATTATAGCTGCTCCTGCGGCCACATTGTGCATAAGGCGAAACAAGAATTTTCTGACGGCGTCTGATATAGTGGATCTTCTCTCTATAGTCAAGCACCTGCTGCCATCAACCGCATTTGAAAATATGACCGATTGTGCAGGTGCCCAATTTATTTTAGGGGTTCTTTAAAGACACTGTTTCTTTACTTATATTTATGTGTTACGAATAAACGTTTCGGTTAGATATGCAGCACAAAATATGTATGCCAATATAGAGTTGTCGAGTATTAAAAAACGCGATTTTATTGTTGCGCTGGGCATAATAAGAACACTAAGGGGCTGGCGGAAGATATATATATAGGCCCTAGAACATGCTTAGATATAGCATATACGATGGCGACTCAGGCAAAATCAACCATCCCTTATTGCTTAGTTATCAGAAAATATTGAAGGAGCGCAAATTACTCAGCGCACACAGTGTTGGCATTAAGTTATTGTGTGAGGTTCTCCGTACGACACAAATAGTTCATCGTACGGTTGAGTAGGAAATCAAAAGTGAGGTTCTGCTTTCAGGAAAAGAAGCTGTGTACGTACCTGAGAGGGTTAGCCCAATGCGTCGCCGCCACTCGCATTTGAAGCAGCAAATGCTCTCCTGGAACCAGGTCCCATTCCGATGCCGATGAAACTTCCTCTTCAGTGCAAGACGACAACGCTACGTGCGTTCTTTCATGAGTATTCCGGTAACATTCCCTCATGTATTTGTAAAACTGCTCTGTATACCGACAATGTCTTATCGACCTAAGAAAATGATCCATGCTTGTGGTTGGCGAATCTGACCAGGATGGATCAGTGCAGAAGTCCAACCAATGCAGACTGGTGCAAGCTTGTAGACCCTGACTCTGAACATATGGCTTCAACTGAGCGAGGTGGTATATATTGCTTTTAGCAGATGGGACGCTGCGAATTGCAGTGACGCTAGACTGAACGTAGTTGCCCAAAACCACCATAGCAAGCATCCAGGCGACAGTAGCTATGTTGCGTTGGAGAAACCAGCTGGCCCCCAAACTCGGAGGGCACCTGCTCAAGAGGCCGCTCCACAGAAATAAAGTGAAAATGGTCTTCGAGATGTGCTGACGCCCTCGGAAATGGAGACGCGACCGACCAACAGAATTGAGCAATACGAGATACCCTGTCGCTACCAGAGCAATGAGAAACCATAAAAGAGAACGCCATGAGTCAATCATTCTCAGCTCGACAGTGTTCTGTCGCATCGTGAAGAAACAAAGCGGCTCAGGCGAATATTGTGCATATGCAAATATCGGATGCGTACCCAACAATCTACTTCCAATGTTCAGAAGGACCATGTCCACTCTTCCCAAAGCAAAATCTCTGGACTTCCCATGCAGCATAATTCGAACGCTATTATTCAAAGATATGTAGGCCTTGACTAAAGTGAAGGCTTCAGACAATTTTTCAACGTCACTGAAATCTGAAGCGCGAAAGGAGACCAGCACAGTGATGTTTCTCCTTTTTGGAAACGTGCCGTCTGAGATTTGTTTGTCAGGGAGCTTCTGTAAAGTGGAGACGGTCACACGACCATCGCACCTCCAAAATCCGCCGACAGGGCCATTTACGTCTTCATTAGTAACGCTGACAAGGTTGCAAGGAGGTTCCGAAAACATCCTAAGAACGTTTCGGTGAGATTCCGTGTACACAATGAGGCGAAATCTCGGATCTCGAAGCTGCACTATGTAAGGAAAGTGATTCTCACTGCTGTGGTGAATCCTTCGTGTCAGCCAGAACACTGTCCTTGGTTGGTTATAAAACTGCCAGGTATTGTCCTTTGGTATGCTGCATTTTGCATAACCATAGGCGACGAGCATTGTGAGCTCACAATTTAACGGATTTGTATACTGTCCCGTATTTACTATCTTCATGGGAACGGGGAGTTGCTTGATTATTGGGCTGAAGTATTTGCCGTCTTCTGCGGAATATAATAAAACCGGTCGAGCTGGTGATGACCTTGATGCGGCCATAACATTTAGTATTGCATTGTTCAGGTGTATGGAAACATTGTAGCAGGCTCGTAACTGCCACGCTAACAAAAGAGCCGCGGCTAACACGTTGGTAAGTGAGTGGATCTTCATATTACGCAGATAAAAGTGGGCAGCTGTGTTGAAATAAACCTCCCGGATCCTACCCGTTTCTTTTTGCTCCCGTTTTGATGAGCGCGCTGATAGAGTGAAATACAGGGCTGACCACCTGAGAACGCCAAGCACTTTTCCCGAAGTGTTTTGCTCAAAACCGAGGTCTCCCATTACCATGTAGCCTTCGCCGAAACGATGTAGCCGCTATCACGAGTGTTTGGCGCCTCTTAGAACGAAGTGGCTTATTACGACAATTGTTTTCTTTTTCTTTTCTGGCTACCGTGATGAAATTACTTTTCTGTAGCAATGGCATACTGCGTCTCCATCATTTCATTGACGCCACGTATGCCGAATTGTTTACGACATGCGCTCCAAAACATTCGTAATTTGAGTCGTGCGAGTAAGACAGACCTGAGTGCATTTAGCCAGGAACAGAGGGGCACACCTTCATGCCTTTGTAAAGTCATTCTTACTGCTTTGCATAATGCATAAATTACTTGCAGACCGCAGTTGTATGGCTGCACAGCCATATTTTATGTTTACAACTGAAAGTAAGGTTGCCGAAAACGCATTTGCCTTCTCGAAATGATTCTTAAGGACTATGAATACACCTTTTCACGTAGGTGTGCATTCACGCGTGGTTATGCGTGAAAGTGCCTTGGAAACGCGGCGCTAAATGCATTCAGTGCCCTCAGAACTTTGAAGTTATTGTTCATAGGTTTTGTGAACACGAGCTATCAAATTGTTGTGCAATTGTGGAAATAGAAGTATATATTCTATAATATGTCTGAGCATGTTTTGTGTTCTATTGCGGCACTGTAGAGGGTAATACAATGGACTGTTTTTAAACAAGAGCATATGTGTCTGTGTGAGTAAAGTTAAGAGAGAGCTCCCACTAACATATATATGCCTAGCAACCGCTCGAATTTCTTGTATAAAAGCTTGAGGATCCTAGTCTGTAATTCTTAGGTAAGAACTCTTGTTTGTGCAAACTTTGGTAAGTGCGTATTCAGGTGTATCCGCTTAGCAACGGCTGCAACATCGTGCATTTCAGGACTTCGAGTGGTGCGCCATGTCACTGCAGGAAATGTTACCAAAAGTGATGCAAATATTACTGAATGCTGCCGAGATTGCAATTACCTGTTAATAAGGAATAAATAGCATGTATGACTGCATATCTATGCTCTGTACTTAAAAGTTTGTAACTCACGACGTTTGAAAAAGCAGCGTCTTATATGTAGGGCACTAGCCAGGTTGAGTGTGGCCCTCCAATTTATCAGGAAGCAACACTGACTGGAGCAGATACATTAAAAAACCGTTCGCTTATTAGCTCTACTTTTTTTTTCACATAACACCAACTACTACACACAGCCACATAAACGATGCGTAGATGATACATGACATATGCTGAAGAGCTTGCAGAGCAAGCATTTGTGGGAACCATATGATTGCGTTCGAGCGTCGTCGTCTTAGTCCACAGCTGGCATAACAGCACCCCTGCCGTCAAACATTGCATCAGGACGACGAGCTGCTCAACGTGGCTCCGCTGAATTGATGCGGCTGGTCTGCAGGCTCATCCATGCGTCCGGAGGCGAAGCTCTCCGGAGTACAGCTTTCTTTCTTGGCATTCCCCACGAACGCGCAGCTCTCACGGACTAGAGGTTCCTGGAGATAAGCCGAACTCGACAGGGCAACCATTGTCAAACCACGCCCAACGCTGCAAGGGCCCTCTCCACACCCCCCGAACTGCCAGACCTGACTCAAGCAAATCATACCTGACAACTAAAGTTCGCGCTCTCAAATAAAATGGAACGAAGTGCGCATCTTATAGCGACAAGTCCAAGATCAGACCTTGATTTTACGGGTTGTTATGGCAACATCTTCTACAGAACACAAGAATTGCAATGTAGGCAGGTGAAGCAAACGACCGAAGAAGCTAACAGAAAGCTCAAAGGTTTCGCTTCCGAATCTTGTTTTAAAGCGACTGCTGTAAAGCCCCCTTCCCCTTGCGAAGCAATGGAGGCAACGTACGCCTTTCATAAAACATACACTGTAGCAAAGACAACACTACGGGATCACTCATATGGTGCGCAAAACCGAGCCTAACACTGAAGGCAACACATTGAAGTACAAAACCCATATGTATGTTTAAAAACATACAAAATAAGCTAACAAGATGACAAATAAACTGTGTAGAAACACATTGAAGCACCCTGAGCAGAATAGTTGGGCTCAGAAGGCCTGACTTCTGGCTTTCCTCTGGCGCACTTCTAAATTGTGGTGCTTTAAATCTATGCTCCAAATGAGCAGGTGGCGGTATTTATGTGACATACCCTTACCTAACACGTTCAAATGAAAAGCAATCTGCGCAACCAGTTTCTAAGGCGCGGCGACGACTGTCGGACGCTTTCCAAAATCAGCTTAACTAGACTGCAGTATAATCAATATCTAACCTGATACAGCGTGATTGTGAGAAATCACGAAATTCGAAAGGAAAGCCTTGTCCTGGTGTATACTCACGCGAACAATCTAAAACAAGTCGCAATCAAAACTACACTGAGTCTCTTTATCTTCCGCCTACATCTCCACGAAAATAAAATAAATGAAAACTCTGGCGCGTTATTAACAGGCGTAAAAGCGTATCTGATAAACTTGCGTAACTTGCGCGTAACCTTTCAAACAGTACGCGACACTCACACCGTTCGCACTCCTACTTGAAATTGTGGGTCTAACCTGAGCCGGAAAGGCTAACAACGTAACAAAGAAAACTGTGGTATTCTTCACGCCTTTTAAAAGTTCAAGACGCAACTAATCTCCCGCCGACTGAATACAAAAGGCAAAGCTATTTGCAACTCGTCTTCCTGGTTTCACTATTATCGGGCCTCAAGCGCACCCTTTCCTTTCAGACGAGCATTCCGGAGAATTCGCCGGCTGCGGTCACGAAGGAGGCAAACGCAGCTAATTTGCCTGACGCATCTCGTAGCTGCGACTTTAGAACAGCAGCCTCCAAGTACTGGAAGAGGGGTACATTCACAGACCCGCGCGCACGCTGTCCTATTATCTGCGCGGCAGTCGCATTTCATTGCCCCTGCGAGTGATCGGCTACGGTGGCAGTATACCGGACGCTTCCCTTTGTCCCTCTGCCTACAATGCGCTGTACGAGATGCGGTAAGGCGACGGTCACCACGCTAGAATCTTCGCGAAAGTCTCCTTTTCCCCACGTGCGTCACGCCAGTCCCAGTTCTCAGCGAACATCTAAGCTTGAGAGTTGCCCTCTTTAGCTTTTTCACGCTCTCCGGCTGGATCCTGACCTTAGATAATTTACCAATGTCACCTTGGCGCTTCACACGTTTGGTTCTAGACGCCTCTACCGCGTCCGTCTTTCTCTTCTTGCGCCTACGCCTTTTCTGGTTTGCATGCTTCGCAGAGCCTGCGGCATCGGCACATGAGCTTGATACTGCGCTGCCTTCTTGGGTTGCACAGTGCGTCTGCCTTTGTAACAGAACATGACCAAATTTGACCATTGAGCAACCTAGGATGTCATGAAGTCTATCTTCAGCTGGCCTAGCTCTATTACTGCCCTCGACTGCATGCAGAATTCCTTGCTGGCGTGAAAGTCGGCCTCCGTCTTCAAAACAGCCTCGCTAAATGGCGAAACAGCCGTTTCTTCGTGCCTGTGAGTTTATGCATGAACTACTGGCACCACAACCCTCTCAGCGCTCTCTAAACTAGGGCTATCGAGACTGCCTTTGTTACTGTCGTCGTGGCCTTCGCAGTCGGCCACTAATTTTACCACGGGATAATACCGCTCCCTTCGGTGACCGCCTTCACACCGCTTCCGGCTACTAACACGTTAGACTCTTTACTGCTTGCAGCTGCCTCGGGAATCGTTTCTTGGTCCTCTGACCATTGCTTTATAGGGTTCACTCCTATGAGTTTCCGAGTGCCTTCACGTGTTTTTGCCCTGAAAGCTCCCTTACTGGTGAAAAAACGATCCCTGTTCCTCTTTGGAGAAAAATTCTTCCTGTTCCTAATTGGAGAAAACTGTCTCTTTATCTTGAGCATCTCCTCTTACCTATCCGAAAATAAATAGAGGAAGTTATCTGGCAGGCCGGCTGAAACTGCCGCCTCCGTACTCACTTCGCCAAAAAGGGCCTTTCTTTTCTGAAGCGGCAAATCCGCCGCTACCTTCGCTTTGTGTGTGCGTCACTTGCATCACACCATTTTCAAAGCTTTCTACAGTATACTATTTCGTTGCAACCTTCGACAGGCTCGGCTTTTTCTCTCTCATGTTGGCCTTCGAAGTCGGCCTGACATGCTACACCAAAGTGGCTGAACAAAGCCCTCTTAGCCCTGTCGAAGTCACGCGCTTTCTCGTCGGGCAAGCGCTTCATGATACGCGCTACACTGTACGGGAACAGGGCTTCAAGGGCGCGATATTGTACGCGTTCCAAAATGGAACGGAGGCGTTCCGTTCCGTCGAGCCGCACACGATTGGTCAATTTGAACCGTGACGAACGCCATGACGTCAATTGTGACGTGAATCGTGACGTCTTGCTGCTGTCAATCATTCCGTGTCGTCTGCTAACGGACGAACGCAACGGAACGGTTGCCGAGTCCGTCCGTTTCGATAGAACGGATTAGAACGGCTACCAGACGACTTGAATTGGATTAAAACGTAAGCGCTTGGGACAGTTAGCCTCTTTCGTATCCGGTTCAATCCAAATCGGGAATCCCAACAGTTGGAGAAAATGGCGTTTTCTTTCTCTGCCGTGTCTTTTCGTGTCGCCTGTGCGGCTGCTGCAGTCGCGCAGAGACGATGACCCGAGGTAGATGATGCATTTAAAGAGTTGACGGAGGAAGAGTTCCGGCAATATTTTCGTCTGTCCAAACGAACAGTGCGTCGCTTGTGCGACGAGCTTGACTCCATCATTGGATGCCAGCGAGCCAGTGGCCTTTCCACAGAAAGGAAGGTGTTGTGCGCGCTGCAATTTTTCGGCACTGGAAGCTTCCGGAGGAGCGTTGGTCGCGAGGAGCAAATAGGCATGGCGCAGCCGGCCGCGAGCAACACCATCCAGGAGGTGACGGAGGCCATCATTTCCGTGTCTGCCCGGAGAAAGTTGGTGGACTTTTCATTGACACCGGCTGGCAAGGATGAGGCAAAGGAGGCGTTTGCGCGACGCGGTGCCATTCCAGGCGTGCTAGCGTGCGTCGACGGCACGTTGATCGCCGTTATGAAGCCAGAGGGACTCAGCCCGGCCGACACGGCGAGCTTCATGTCGAGAAAGGGTTATTACGCCCTCAACGTCATAGTCGTAAGTACCGTTGGAATGTTTTACTTCAAACTGTAGTCGCCATTTTTACTCGCCCATAGTAGCAATTGTTCAGTTTAATGCCCAAGCTGGCATAACTAGTAATGTAACGATTAAAAGAGGACATGCGGGGAACTGTGTACGAGCTCGTTGAAGTCTGACATGTCAGCGGTAATGATGAGTGCCATGTGTTTCTGTGCATGAGCCGTTCGCCGTACCAAAATTGTGTTTTCGTTCTGGCGTGCATACACAATGGAGTTGTGCATTTTGGAGGTATTTAGGAACATGGGCCGCAGTCGTAGCAAAAATCGATACACTATAGGGAAGATACGATGGAAGCATTTTGAACAGGGAAGTACTTACAACCATTGCATGGGCTGGATTTGGCGTGTATGGGTGTTCTTGCGCAATTTCGTGCCCCAAGTTTTCATTTAGCGATCACTTAGTGCAAACCATAGGCGTGCGCACAAAGGGCCCCAAATGCGAAACCCTGTGCACGCCTATGAGTGAAACAGTGTAGCTGCTTATACCAGCGTAAATGTATGTATTGTTTTCTGCATATGAATGGCAAAAAGGGATTTGGAGCATATCTGCAGCGCTATTTTGTATTGCTCCTCATTGCAGGTGTGCATCCTTGTTGTGGACCTCCGGCTCCCTGATTCGGGCCACGACTCTTGGATGTGGCAGCATAATCCACTGTGTACGCGCCTCGCCACACAACTGCAGCCTGGCGAGTCTCTGCTTGGTAAGTATTCGTAATGTGTACCCCTAACTAGGGCAGAGCACTTTAGTTGGTAACAACTTTGTTGATAGTCACAGGAATATTGATGTCACAGGAATGGTGAGCTTTCATAACACATACATAATTTATTTATACAAATTGCAATGCCCCTAGGCTATCACAAGGCTGTGTTTGTACAGTGGAAAATACATTAAAGAACTTGTATACACACCAAGTACCTCTCCATACGGATGGTCAATGTTTCCAAATCAAAACATCCGACAGATTATGATAATTTAAACACAAACGAAGTAAAGTTATACAAAAATCCTTCAAAAAGAATGCCACAGCCGTGGACTCGGAAACAATTGTACCCTCTTCACTGTGCAAGAGGCTCCAAGGTTTGCATAAACCTCGGACACTCTTGCACAGGTTTGCATAATTTTCATAAAACACACCAGAATGATCACAACCGCCACATCCTGTGCATTCGGGCGCTCGGTGTACATTAGTAGGAACGATGCAATATGCTTGCTAGCCCCCTCTTGTGCTAGGTGTATGAAAACTTCCATGCAAGCATGAATACGCAGACGAGGCAAGCAAGTAAAGCGTAATGAATGCGGATTCAACCACAAAAGAAAAAATCTAGCACTGAGTGTTGTGACATTATACTCGTCACATCATGTCTAAATGGGTAGACGTAAATTAACGTGAAAGCACAAAAAATACAAAGGTCAACTTTATTACATGGTATGACGACAAGTAAAGAGGCCAACACACATCTCTAGAACGCGCAAATCATGTTTGCAGGACTGCGCTGGCGAATCTGATGACGACATGTGGCACAAAATCTGCGGTATGTGAGCTTGCGTGACTAAATGTACAGTTCCCATTGATTTTTATCGACCTGGTGGTCGACTTAAGCTTAGGTGGCTGCTTTGCCCCTCGCAAGTGTGTTCTAGACATGAGTGTTGACCTCTGTACATCATGAACCTTGTACATACAGCATGCTACACGTAGCAAAGCATGTGAGAACATTGCAACATGAGCATCACACAATTCGTATTCACCACGGCAAATAAAACTTGCAGTTAAATTTAAGTGACCTTGCAAGAAAGTATGACTTTGACAGGTATGTCCATTCCCTTCTCAGTCTTATGAGTCACTGACCAGAAGCATTCATTTTTCGACAGCAATTGCAGTGTGATGCTAAAGAACAGGTGAATCATAATTGTAGAAAGGTGAGTGCACTTGCCAGCTGTGATGAAACATAAATTACATACAACATGAATAATTAGCTCTGCAATCTCATAGCACCCAGAAAGTGTTACACTTAAAACTTATTCTTGCTCACTTGGAACGAAAACTAGAGGAAACCAATCACCGGCGTGGTGCAATGATGATGGCCATTTTCATTTGTGAAACTATGCAACTTGCAGAGTGACTAGTTTGGTGCTCTGAAAAAAGACCACATTGTAGTTGTACCTTAGCATCACTGTGCCGAAATGAAAATATCACAGTGCAAACACTATGCGGTAACGCTTCATAATGAGTGCAGTAAGCTACAAAACATAGTAAGCAATATAAATATCACAGTACAAAACCCATACACAGAAATCGACAACTACTTGTAATGATTCCAGTGTCTTCGAAATGTGTAAATAAAAGAAAGCACGCTGGCGTTGCAGCTGGATTAGTATAAATAGAAAGAGGAAAATACTACGATACAAAAATGGGTGCACGCATTACACCTTTCGTCCAAAAAATCCTCCTGCATTACTCATACGAGGCAACAATGAAACTTAAACAGTAAAACTCAAAATGAAGCAACAATAAGTGAATGAAATGAAAGTGAAGATATAAAACGCAAAGAACAATAAATAAACAAGATAAATTGAACTCATAAAACAATAAATGACTAAAATGAAACTGAATAGATAAAAATAAACAATAAATTAATTCCTCCTTTCTTGTTGCAGGTGGCCAGCTACGACTAGTGCCAGGGAGCGCACCTTCTCCAGTATGCCCTCCTGAGCCGCTGCCGTCCTCTCTGCCGCGATGGCGAGCCGGGTGGTGGATTGCTCGATCCTTCGCAGCACCTGAAATGAATAATTGTGGTGGAATTGTTCATATGAGTTGCTGATTACTCGCAACCAGCTCATCGCTGGAAGCTGTTGTTGTAAAGAATTGCAACGTGCACAACAATTGCCCACCTCCCTCGCTGTAGCCACTGTAGTGTCTATCCTCCTAACACATCACATATCCTATGGCAATGCCATCCAAAACTACCCCCCTTACCCAAACCTTCATCCCTCCCATCTACCCCTTCCTCCGAGTGGCTGACCGCCGCAACCACCCTTCACGATCAACGATTCCTTGGGGACTTCATCGGCCTAGCGCTGAAGCATGCCGCAAGCGACGCCCTGGACTCAGGGCACTGATGCATTTTTTATCGCAGAATAAAAAAAAAGTGATTTCTCTCTCTCTCTCTCTCTGTTGAAGAGCCACTGGCCTGATGGCATCCTTTGGCAGTGTCACGCGTCATGTACAAGCTATGCCCTCTTCGTTTGGGCAGACAAGGACCTGTTGGAACTACTTTTCAGTCATCTACTCAAATTCATCTCTTACCACCAAACAACCCTTTTCAGGGCCAACCAACCTTTTGCCCGGCTGTTGATCGTTGGCAAGATAGGATACCGAGTCCTTAATACAACGCATATTTCTTATTTACATCAAAAGTTGGCTTGTTTTCCAGATTCATGATTCACTTATGATAACAGAGCATAGATAATATTTATGTCCTTCACGTAAAATGACACCGAAGGATCTACCAACCTAAAGCTTCCGACGCTATTTTCCTGTTCACCAACAGTGTCGCGTTCTGCTAAAGGTTCCACTTACAGATAATGGCAAACTCTAAGTCGGCACCGTTCAGGAACGCATGATATTACGCCGGCAGTGTGCTTACCTCTTGGTAGGGTAGGTCGGTGACGCCATGGAAGCGGACCGCGCCCGTCAGCTGGAGCACTCGGCCCCGGAAGCCGGGTGCGCGACCCCCTCCAGTGCTTCTGAAAATACACACCAATGTCGAAGGACAAATCGCCCGGACCATTCGACGGTCACTCACATTTGCTCTTGGGCTATAGCGGTAGCATCGCGGCGGGCCTCGTAGACCTGCTGCTTCCTCCACTGGTCGACCGTTTTCACAACGGGCCCTTCCGCATTCAGCACGTCGGCCAGCTGCTGCCACAGCCGTCGTCGGTCGACAAGGCTGAAGCCCGGCCCCAGCTCGCTGGATCTTAAAGACAGCTGGAGATGCGGCTCCATAAAAGCGAGCACCGTCTCCCGCTGGCCCTCGGAAACGCGCGGTCCCATAACGGGTGCAGAAGCCGACACGTTTTCCTACATGGCTCTCCGCACGTAACGGCTCGACCGAACCAACCGCTTCAAAACTCGCGCCGTTTGAATTTTAATAGTGGTGGAGACATGCATACAAGCATTGCTTGAAACGGGGTAGTGGATAGCGCCACCACTAAACGTTTCGCAAAATTGCGACACCACCTAGCGCCATTTCAAGACATTAACCGCAATAATTTGTTTAACTCGTTCCGCATTCCAAACTGAATCTTTGAAAAGCAACACCAACAAATTTTGCTACTCATTTATAATAGCCAGATATTTCTCAACATGTTAGAAACGCTTCTAAGTATGTTATACGGTCCCCGAGCAGACGTCAAAAGCGTGACGCAGGCGTCCACTTCGCTCATTAGCTCTTTGCTTCCTCTCGTCCTCGCGAACATGGCGGACCGCCTATTTCGTGACGTAAAGAACGAACCGCCTCCGTTCCATTTTGGAACGCGTACAAGATCGCGCCCCTAATCGCTCAGTCCACGAGTCCCGGCTGACACCTTCTTCCTAACACACTCGTTCAAAACGGGCGAGGAAATTAACTATATCCCCGTCCGCCCTGAAAGTGTGGAGCTGGCGTCGTGCTGTCGGCCATCTAAGCATCTGGAATTCCCTTTCAAGCTCTCTCATCCAAAGAGCGTGATGTGGCGCCTTCACGCTGGCGCTTCTCACACTCCTCTAGTTTTACCCCTTTCCACAATTGTTTCCCAAGCCTCATCAGCTTCCTCGACCGTCACATCCTCCGCCTTCATGACGTCGAGAACTGCTTCTTTCATTTTTGCCGAGCCGGCGCAAATGCCAGACCCCTCGCAAACTTCAAGGAGGTCCTGCACTTTGAACTTGCCCATACTCACACTGCACACCGCCTCGTTTACCCTCTACTAATAACTAAGAAGTCAAACCATCCAATTATTGGCTGACGGAACAAAGTTACAAACCAACGACAAAACGTCAAAACCTACTAACAACGAAGTGAGCTAGCTAGGTCTGGCAATACGAGAGGTGTACTTCAGGCATTCATCACACTCGGGTCGCTGATGTTGGTTGATCCCACCGAGCTGCCACCCACTGCTGCGAAGTCCAAGGTCCGAGCGGCCACGAGGTAGTGGTATGGGTAGTGTCGTGCCAAGTGCTGGGAGAAGGAGATATCCAGAGAGTTGGGGAAAGGGTTCTTATATAGAAATCTACATCGTATATTACACGAATTGCTCCATGACGTTGGAGCCGTCTACATATTATAACATATTTGCATGTCCGAGCGTTTACATCTGCGAGCTTTTTCATGGTCGAGCGTCTACATGGTCGAGCTAACACATGGTCGAGCGTCTACATGGTGGAGCCCTCTTCAGAACACTCAAGCTCCCCTTTTTATGCAGTGATTTCCCCCTTTCACTCTATGAGAGAATTCGCTGCAGTTCTTCTTGGCCAATCACAAACTTCTACCAGTTCGCAACATCTCGCCCATGATGTGTGCCCGTGCCACCGGCCTCCGCCTCCAATGTTGCCTTATCACCCCGCACACCAGGCGACGGGTGGAAACTTGGGAATGAAATGCCGGCGTGGTTCCCACGAGAAAGCTCGACGTTATGGTCAGTCTGACAAGGTCCGTAGACTGGCCTTCGCGGAAATTTCCAGGGACGGCGGCGGCTGCAGTCGTCTCGGACGGGGGATCCTGGCTTGCGCGTCATAGTCGGCGCCGAGCGCCGTCGTAGTTAGTCCGGGCGGGCGCTGGTGCTTCCCGGAAACATCTCAAAAGCGACGTTGTCGTCTTAGCGTCACACGAGGCTGGTGACCCATTGCAGTCTGGGGTCCCAGAAGTCGGCTCTCCCATCAGCTCTGGCATAGGCGGTAATGTTCCATTGTTCCGGGGGGGGGGAGGCTGGGGCCTAAACAGCTTTTCGAACCACACCCATGTATGCATATATATATATATATATATATATATATATATATGACCCCTGCCCCAACACCTGTTGTACGTGGGGCCGACGGTGGTACGTCGCCCGCAGCTGGCCTCTGTACCGCACGTGTCAGTGTTGCCGGCCGTCAAACTTCTGTATATATATATATATATATATATATATATATATATATATATATAGGTGGTATAGCTGGCAGCTTCGGATAGAGTCGTAGATTCTGCAGCGTCGGGCCGATGCAAAAGTATCGTGTCCATAAACGAGGAAGGCTCGCGACCATAAAGAAGAAATAAATGAGAGAATCCCGTGGTAGACTGAGTGGCGCTATTGTAGGCATACGTAACACAGGAAAGAATGCGGTGCCAGTTAGTGTGGTCAGTGGGCACGTACATAGCGAGCATGTCGCCGAGACTGCGATTGAAGCGTTCAGTCATACCATTGGTTTGCGGATGCTATAGGCGCTTGTAGTTGTATGGACAACGTTGCATTCGCGTCGCAGGGCTTCTACGGCCTCGGAGAGGAATGAACGACCACGGTCACTCAGTAACTCGCGAGGCGCACCATGTCGAAGAACAAGGTTGCGAAGGATGAACAAGCCGACTTCACGTGCTGTGGCCGCCGGAAGCGCAGAAGTTTCGGCGAAGCGCGTGAGGTGGTCCACGGCGACGATAACCCAGCGGTTGCCATCTGCAGTGTACGGTAGAGGGCGTACAAGTCAATGCTGATACGGTCGAAAGGCCCGGAGGGACAAAGCAATGGTTGGAGCGGCCCTGTTATCTGGTTAGGTGGGTTCTTGCGGCGTTGATAGTTGGAGCACGAGTGGACGTACTGCCGAAAGAATCGGTACATTCCCCGCCAGTAGTATTGAAGCCGTAGGCGTGCATACGTCTTTAGTACACCGGCATGGGCGCATTGCGGATCCGCATGAAAAGAGGCACAGTTGTTGGAACGTAGATGGCGAGGATTCACTAGCAACAATTTACGGCCATCAGACAGGTAGTTGCGGCGGTACAATAGCCCTTCGCGGAGAGATAAGTGGCGAGCAGTGCGCCGAAGATAGCGGTCTGTGGTGCGGGGTGACGGCTGAGATAAATACTCCAGAAGAGAGGCTATCCAAGGATCCCGGCGTTGCTCAGATGGCATGTCGGCGAATGTAAGAGAAGAAGAATCATAGCTCGAGACAGACGCAGCTCCATACTCATCAGGCAGTGGTGAGCGCGAAAGAGCGTCGGCACCCGAATGCTTACGGCCTGACCGGTAGACAACACGGATGTCATAGTCCTGTAGACGAAGCGCCCAACGAGCTAGGCGACTAGATGGGTGTTTTAATGACGACAACCAGCACAGGGGGTGGTGATCAGTCACGACCTCAAATGGACGGCCATATGCGTAAGGTCAAAATTTGGTGATCGCCCAAACGATAGCAAGACATTCTTTTTCCGTGACCGAATAGTTCGTTTCCGCTTTGGTCAGAGTGCGGCTGGCGTAAGAGACGACGTACTCTTCGAAGCCACACTTACGCTGGACTAGAATAGCGCCGAGGCTGACTCCACTAGCGTCCGTGTGGATTTCTGTTGGAGCGTCTGGGTCAAAGTGGCGTAGAATAGGCGGGGATATCAAAAGATGGCGTAAGGTGGCGAACGCGTCTTCACAAGCTGTAGACCATGCCGAGATGCCTTGGCTGTTGGCAAGCAGCTGCGTTAAGGGGGCGATTATGGACGCAAAATTACGCACAAACCGGCGAAAGTACGAACACAGGCCTATAAAGCTACGGAGTTCCTTCAGAGTAGAATGCCTGGAGAACTCGGCGACAGCGCGAATCTTTGCAGGGTCGGGAAGGACACCGTCCTTGCTGACAACATGGCCTAAGATGGTAAGCCGGCGGGGGCAAAGTGGCACTTCTTCAGGTTAAACTGCAGTCCAGCGTCTGAAAGGCAAGTCAGGAGGCTTGCGAGGCGATTCAGATGGGAGTAAAAGTCCTTCGAAAAGACTACGACGCCGTCCAGGTAGCACAGACACGTGTAACATTGGAGGCCTCTAAGATTGTTGTCCATGAGGCGTTCGAAGCTGGCAGGCGCATTACAAAGGCCGAATGGAATCACATTAAACTCATATAACCCGTCTGGGGTTACAAACGCAGTCTTCGGACGGTCAGTTTCATTCATACGGACCTGCCAATACCCAGATTGAAGGTCCAAAGAGGAAAATAGCTCTGCTACTTGCAAGCAGTCGAGAGCGTCGTCGATTCAGGGCAGCGGATAAACATCTTTTCGTGTCTTCTTGTTAAGGCGCCTATAATCAACGCAAAATCTGATGCTACCGTCCCTTTTCTTCACCAGCACAACTGGGGAGGCCCAAGGGTTGTGTGAGAGTTGTATTACGCCACGATGAAGCATGGCGTTGAGCTTTTCGTCAATGACACGGCGTTCGGCGTGAGAAACTCGGTATGGACGCTGGCGTAGGGGTGCATGGGTGCCGATGTCGATGTGGTGAACGATAGCGGATGTGCGGCCCAAAGAAGATTGCTTATGATCGAATGACATCCGAAAGCGGTCGAGCAGTTGTAATAGTTGGGTACGCTGGGCAGGTGGGAGCTCGGAATCAATTGACAGAAGGAAGGCTTCTAAGGAGGACGAACCGGCGGTGGTAACTGGAGCAATGCTGTCGACGAGAAGACTTATCGTGTCGTCAGGCAGTTCAGTAGAGTAGGCAGAATCAACATCGTCAAGCCGACCTATACATTCACCACAGAATAAGGTGGCTGGGGAAGAGGGCCGATTCGTGACATAAATGGCGCTGCGAGAGTTTTCGACTGTGAGAACTGCAGAAGGAAGGAGGAAGTCTTTGCGAGGGGTGAAGGCTTCGGAGGGCGCAAACAGGGCGGTGGAAGAGGGAGCATAGTCGCAAGAAAGTTGCACAATAACACAATACAAAGGACGTATATCATTGTCCGCGGCGACGACCACTCGAGAAGGCGGCTTGTCAGATTCGGCGTCACACGTCGGCGACAACTCAAGTTCGGCACGCGCACAGTCAACAACGGCATGGTTAGTAGCAATAAAGTCCCAACCCAGAATAACGTCGTGTGAACACGGTGAAAAAAAACGACAAATTCGACTACATACAAAATGTCCTGAATGCAAGGCGAGCTGTGCATGCCACTGAAAGTTGAATGTGGTGCGCGGTTTCGGTACGCAGGGAGACGTCGGAAAGCGGAATCGTTATTTTTTTTAGCTTGCGGCACAGTTCTCCACTAAGCATAGACACAGCGGCTCCCGTATCGACAAGTGCTTGCACAGAAACACCTTCGATATTCACAGTTAATTCGTTCTCAGGTAGAAATCGAGGCCTTTAAGTTGTCGACACGAGCGCAGTTGATGGCTAGTTTTTCGCTTGGATGGCTGGGGGGGGGGGGGGGGGGCGAGGAACCATAGGGGAAAGTGAACGGCGACGCGGTGAGGGCGGCCGACGTGGGCTGTCGTCACGCCTATTCGTTGAGCAGCTGTTCATGGTTGAGTGGGAAGAGATCGGGTGTGGTGGCCCAGAAGGAAAGTAGCCTTGATTTACTTCGCCCGCACTAGTACGGAGGTCACGACGACGACAGAAACGTGCGACATGGCCAGGTAGACAACAGAAATAGCAAATAGGCCTGTTGTTCTGGGTGCGCCAAGGATTAGTGGACGGCGGTGCGGGATGGCGAAAAGGAGGCGGGTTCGGGTGGAGCGTAGAAGGTATTTGCTGGTCGAACAGGAGCCGTGCTGAGTGGCATTGCTGGTGACTGGCGGCGTGCGACCTCAGCATAGGCCAGAGGAGCGGAAACAGGCGGATGCTGGTAGGTGGTTGGTAGAGCCTCAGAAATTTGGTGGGCCTGTCGTAGCATTGGAGCCAGCGCCTGCGCGGAGTCCGGGACGCAGGAAACAAGGGTCAATTGTCGCGCCACTTCTCTGACAAACTGCTGTATCTGCCGCATGAGCATTGTGGTGTCAGTAGAAACGGAGCCTACACTTAACGCTGACATGTTGGCTGTGTCAGAGCTCGGGAGGCGTGTAGAAATGCGCTGTTTCCGAAACTCGTCGTAGCTCTGACAGTACCGGACCACGTCCGTGACAGTTTGGGGCTTTTTGGCAATGAGTATGTGGAAGGCTTCGTCCTCGATCCCCTCACGGCAAGAGGTCCACAATATCCTCGATGTAGGACGTGAAGTTCTCGCCGGATTGCTGAGCCCGACCACGTAAGCGCTGTTCTGCGCGGAGCTTGCGAACAGCGGGTTGGCCGAAGACTTCCGCGAAGCTCGTTTTAAAGGGGGACCAGTTGGCAATATCAGCTTCATGGTTGTGGAACCACCGCTGTGCTACTCCCGCCAGGTAGAAGTTGACGTTGCTGAGCTTCTCGCCGTCATCCCATTTATTGTGCGCGCTTACCCGCTCATACGAAGTGATCCAGTCCTCGACGTCGTGCTCGTCGGTACTGTTGAAAATGACAGGGTCTTGCTGTCGTGGTACGCTGGAGCAGTCGACCACCGGTGGTGCGGGAGCACCTTGCTGTGGCGCGTCGTCAGGCATTGCTCAGGCTGGGGGTAGAGTCCGGGTACGGAGTTCCAGGATGAAAAGGGAACCAGCACGCTCCACCAATTGATAAGACGCGTTCAAGGTTAGATGCGCTTGGCGTTTTTATGAATGCCAGATACAGGCAACGGCCAAGCGGAGCGAGTGCGAGCACCAACAGCAAGAAGCGTCTTCTTCTTCGTCTTCTGCTGGCGCCCGTATTTGTCACTACAATATATATATATATATATATATATATATATAACCTTTACTAACAGTTACACTAGGAACCTTGTGTGCCCTCGAAAGATTCTTCACTGAAGTGACGAGCTTCAATGGCTATTTGCAAGACCTCAGAGTAGGAGACAATTCAGTTTACAGCCTGAGTCCGCTCGCACCGCCTAGAGAGTGGCGACTCTTGGTTGAGCCATGCGACAAGCGGATTCCGTTAAACACGTTAGGGAGATACATGTGTCTTGTGCGTATTAAGTCGCACAAGTACACATCTATGAAAAAGCAATGTAACGCCTTGTAAACGATTTAATACAAAAGATACATTCAAGAAATATTTTCCTGACTAAAGGTCAGTTATTGAGAACATAAGACACAAAATATACAAACATTAACCGATATATAACAATTTCTGAGCACAACTTATGACTAGAATTATTAGCATAAGTATAATGTGATTCCATAACGCCACAGTTTCATTACATGTCAAAGCATTCCTTATGCCACTGGTTTTGTTTATTTTCCGGAGGCAGAACAAATGATTATAGACTAAAAATTATCAGGTGCCCAAATAAATAAACATATTAACAAATAAATAAATCAGACAGAGATATCTCAAAAGCGCCAAAAAAACTCTAAAGGAAATATAGGAACACCGTGGATTGTGTTATTGAGAGGCAAATGCAGCATACGACGAATAACAATTATTAAGCGTAGACTAGGGAGCTTTACAAATAGCACAACCACGCGTCTTTTCTTACCCAAATGCCCTCAATCTACTTTCGCTGTTATGGACCCCATTTTCGTTCCTTTGTATAACTTTTTGCGTTGTTTTCTAAGCCAGGTGGTTTGCTTTGATTTGTAAGTTGGTGCCTTTCTCTCTCCTATTAAAGACACCAGTTCGTTGACTGATACGATGATTTCACTATCATTGAAAAAGTGTTCGTTGGGGAATTTGATCTGAAAATGAAGTCGCCAGCAATATTATTCAAACTGATTTTGCGGGAGAGTTCTTTGTGGGCGTGCAAAATTGCCAGATGGTTCAAACCGGCTTGTCCGGTCGTCGACCACAAGTACATTTTCAATCGCCGAAGGCAAGAAAAGTACCTGTCGGATGTGGTCGCCAGACCGCGAAACCAACGCATTTTTTTAGCTTGGCCATTTCCGACAAAAGGTTTCGCAGGTGTTTGCCCTTGCCCCCCGTAAACATCTGCACGACATCCCCAAATGTGTGCAATGATGCCTACCTTTGCTGGCTTAAAATGTCAATCAGCATATCTTTGTGCAAAATCAGGCATCCTGGTTCAAGGTCGTCACCGTAGAACTATGCTATATATGCTTCGTCTTACTTCCCTATGTCAAGCTGCTCAATTTGGGACTTATGCTGCCACATATCAGGTGGATACCTCTTGTTTAACGAAGACAGCACTGTCTCAAGTACTTCATAGAACCTCGGGTGGTACATGTCACTCACTGATGAAAACACGTGAGCTGAGGAACCTTCTTGATAGCGGGGTCCTCTTCTTTCGCCTAGCCGCTAGAACACACGGGTCCTCTACCCTTACTTTTCCTGCCTCTGCTGTACACATGTGGCTCACGCGCTTCATTTTGGGGTTATTCTGCACCGAGTTCAAGCTTGGGCCATCGAGATGACTGTTCCCTTTGCGTGCGCTGTCTCCCCGCGCGCCTAGTGTTATGTTTCTTCTGGTGCTTATACGGTGGAAAATAGGCTTCTTTTTCAACGTCAGACGGGATCTGGCGAAGTACCGATAAGCGAGGTGCCCACTATTGGTTTTGTCGTTGGTGATCATGCTGTGTTTGTAGCCGGTGCACATTGCAACGTCCGCAGCCGCGTTAGAAGTGAGCTCGAGGCCTGTTTTCCATTTTTCCTTTCATTGCGACAGCAATTGCATCGACACTCCAAGCAAATTTTCGCTGTGGTCGTCGCCGTGATATCCCGTATAAAGTCCAAAAGTCATATGAGCAAGCAACCCATACACTACGGGTGCGCGAAAAATCCCCTAATGCTGAGCCGTAACACTTGATGGACATTATCTTCCCACGCGTTCAATATTCCGTTTAGTTGGAGGTCACGTGATCAAATGCGCGCATGGGGAGGAGAGCACGCGTCTTCTCATCTAGCCCTGCCGCAGCTGCAAATTACTGTGTGCGGTTTACGCTTACGCGGCCCGCGTGCTGTATCCAATTGTTGGTAATCATTGGGGGGGTGCAATGATCAAGGACGAGCAGGGATGGCTGCTAAGTTCATGCGCACTGTCTTCCTCCTTAGGCTGTTTTTCCGCGCCCCAAGTGTTGCAGATCGCATAGCCTAAGTTAAGAGACAGTGGTAATTGGAGATCGCTGACCGAAGCCGTCCTGTAGTGGACGTAAAAATATGCAGATGATAATGATGAGTCTAATTTCCGGAGCCGCGGTGAATCGCATGGCTGTACGAACCGTTCGCTACAGCTGCCGGCGCTCTTCATTATGCCAGCGTTGTGATAGGGACTGCTCGTGGTCATCCAGCGGGATATTTACAGGTTTACATGGTCCGTGCATTGCACGATGTTTGTTATTACTATTGTGAGTTATTGTGAGTGAATGTTACTACAATTCATATAGGCGATATAACCAACGTACAGATCGACTCGTGTCAGGGCCGCACTTTTTAGCCGCAATCTTGACGAGCCTTACAAGGGAAAGGCCATTTTATCTAATTTTTCCAACTACGAGTATGAAATCCGCCATAAACCTCCGCGATCGATTCCTCTCGCCATCTATAGTCGTGTACAAATTTAGAAGGCAGAGGCATTTGCCCCTCAAAGGTGGATGCACACGAGCATGCATCCATAAATGGGCGAACACTCTAGACTGACGTCACGAGCCGGACGGCCGGTGACCCCACCGACAGAGGACATGACAGCCCGCGCTTCGAGCTGGGCCAAGTCGCGTCAGCGGGACTATTTCTTTAGTCGCGGCGCCAATCGGCTGCTGCGCTTCAGTGATCAGGGCGGGGTGCCTCTCCTGTCTTCTTAAGTTGTAACCGACCTTTGTTTTATAGTTGCGACGCGCGAAAATACAGTGCACGGAAAAATTCGCAGTGGAGCGCGATCGGAATCAGCGGTGCACGCAAGTGCTTCTCGGTTGGATTAAAAAAAAACAAAAAAAACATGTGCTTTCAAGTGGGGGTACGGCTCTTACACCGATTTATACGGGAAGAATCTTCCTTCGTGTCCTTCGTGTGAATCCGGCTTGGTGTCACTTCGTTTACTAAGTTAATTATATATATTTATGACCTCTGCATGCACGCTGCGATATTTCCATCCTCAATAAATGTTGTAAATTATTATGTTTTTTTTTCATGAGTCGTTAGCATTACCTGCAGGAGAGAGAAAGAATGCTGAAACATATTATTCAAGTGCATTTCACACAGCGTCGATACAAGACTCTGCCGAAGGGGTCACTGAAGTATGCAGGTATTTTTCAGTGTCAAAAAATCCCGCAATGTAATTTGTAGTGAGGAGCATACAGCAACATATTGATTCTCTAGACATACGCTATCCATATCATTAGAAATAACTGTTAGTTGGCTACCTCTTTCCCTTTCAAAATATCATAAATTTTGTACTGCGTACACATTGAAATATAACGTCTGTGGATGGTGTTCCTGTAAATTAAAATAACATGTTGAAGTGAACAAATACGGATGAGGGAGCCACCGTTGGTGCTTCTAATGCGCTTGTTTTCCCATTGCCAGGATTTTCAGAAATAAAGCGAAATTATGAACAAAAGGCGTGCACGTCCGCGTCAACAATGATGCAGTTAGCTTTTAGCCACAGTGACATTTTAAGGGAAACTGTAGAGGCAACTGAAAAGAAACCATAAACGGTTTGGGTAACAGGACTCTGGTATTGACAGTTTAGGAGCGGGGGGGGGGGGGGGGGGGGGCGGTGTCTTCGGCATCGCCGGGAGGGGGGGGGGCAGAGCCCCCCTTCCCCGGGAAACTTCGGAGCGGGCCCGAGCCCCGGAGCCCCCCCGTAGTCGGCGCCTATGAGCTCTGGGCAGTCGAACGGCCGAAGATACGTGATATAATGACTCAGTCATTCGCCCCAGGTGACGCTGTATTAGTCGCCAGCTCCTTGGACTCAAGAAAACGACGAAGCGTGAACAGCACTCCACAGCTGCATGTCTACCGGTGAAGCATTCTTTGTCCCGTGGGACCGCGAGGCATAACAGCATCTAAGCGTTATGCAGGCTACCTGGGTCACTGCGTAACATTACGCGAATGTGTCCTCGTATGATAGCACATTGCTTTGTGCTGAAGTGAGGAAGTTTTATCTGAGTAAATGGTTATTCAGGACGAAAACTAAATTTTGTAGTGGTCACGCAGCGGTCTCCAAATTCACATTCTTTCGTTTTAGCCGTAATGTTTCTTGGTGGAAATATAAAAGGCATCGATGTGACTTTTCTTTTGCCGGTAGGAGGGAACCATACGTCACTTCTAAGTTCATTATTTCACCGCTGTAGTGGCTATAAGCTGCTTCAGACAAGCAAAACTACTGAAATTTACTTACCAGCGTATCCATTTCTCCTGTCGGCCAGATTGGCACCTTCACGTAGTCGAAGGAAGGGCATATAAACTGACGTGTTCGATAAAAGAATACCAGTGCTAGAAAAATAGTAAGTGGCAATGATGCAATGATAACTTTCATAATCGCGCTGAGGTGACTTATTTAGGAGGTGCCTCCTTTTTTACTCAACGCAACCTTGTTTGAATGTCCTTGCTGCGTGAATGAAGTGAGGCGTTTGAAGAATAAAACGCGGAAGAATGTGTGTAATTCCATGACTTAGCAATCTAAATACAAAATCTCCTACATGAACGGAATAAAACGATCTCTGGCGCTGCATATAGATCACCTGATATATAAATGCCTAAATTAAGACGAGTGAACAAATAAAAATAAATATTTTTTCGTAAAAAAACTACACAAGTTTGCGCTCGGCCCCGGAACGCTTGAAACAGTGAAGCTGGGCGATCGTAGCCCAGCATTTTCCGGAAGTTAGCGAGAACTTTTAATCGTATTACACATGATGATGATATTTTTTTTGCGCGCGTCTCGGAATTACGGCCGTCGCTGTGCGTTGCATAGTGCAGCTTGCAGATCCAGCAGATCCAGCAGTTCCAGCAGATCCGCTCCGTGAAGCGTCTCTCTCTCTCACTCTCATTTTCTTTATCTCTCGCCCGAGCAAAGCGCGCATACCTCTTCTTCACCTCGCGGAGCACGAGCGTGCGAATGCGCCAGCTCTGGACGAAGACGACGACGCTCGAACGCATTCGTATTGTTCGCATAAATGCATGTTCTGCAAGCATGGCTGTATAGCCGCGCATTCTCACGGCTATACAACCGTGAGAAAGACGAAGACGCCGTTCTAAAAGGTCGAGTTTTTTATGTTCTCCGCCACAAAGGATCAATCGGCTTCAAGCCGAGGTACTGCACAGGTTGGTTTCTACCAGCAGTAATGATTACCGTATCGTCCTGCCTCGTCTGCCCTCCGGTAAGCTCGTCGCCGACTCCATTTTTCTGCATGCAGACCTCGCTGGTCGTCCTTACTAGGCCCAAGACTTTAGAGATGCTCTCCGAAACGTTGTCGATCTCAAAGACATAAGCTCAATCAGTCAATTTCAAATGTCACATGTGTGGATGGTGACTTGCTAGACAGCGCTAGCTAAAATCAAGCTACTCACTTGTGGTGAATTTCTGGTTTGAGGCCACTGCTGTGTTGTGATAGACCCTGAGCCTACAGAAGATAAGATGAAGATGCTACGGCTGTCTGAACGGATGGAAGATATTTACATACATAAAGCACTTCAGTCATTTGGAAAGATTAAAGCCATATCTGCAGAAACTTGGAGAGTGTCCGATATGGAACAGATGCGCACACTTAATCGAGACGTCGTAGTGTCACTGCGGATGGAGTTCGCGTCAGCGACATTCCGCATCTACTGACTGTTTGTGGCCTACAGAGCTATACTGCTCATTCCTGGCAGGCCACCATTATGACTACGTTGCCACAGAGTCGGGCACATTCGTCGTCACTGCCGCACGCCGCGATGCGAGGATTGTCACCGGTTCGGACACTCTGCAGAAGAATGTGTGGTGACATACGCCAGTAAACTACGGAATCACACAAGACCACCCGACGATGCGTTGCAAGACCATATCGTGGATGCTACCGAAGACTTAGATGCAACGGGTGACCTTCCAGCTGCTGTGGTGTCCGACGCCAACGCTGTCGACAAGGCATCGGGAAGTGAGCACACAGCTGCTCTGATATCTGAATACAAGGCAGAAAACCCAGATATGACGCTTCACTGTGTGAACGAAACACCAACTGCTCCTGACCCAACAGCGAGGGAGCAGAATAACCTCAGTCGGGCTACTGCTGCAGAAAGTTCTAAGACGGAACCACCTAGTGCACAGCACCTTCTTACAGCACGCACTGCAGACGTACGTGTCTGCACCGAAATACCTGCAACTAAGCGCCCTGCATCCTGCAACACTGTTACGAGTGAAGAAAGTGACTCAACAAGCGGTCCTAGACAGTCACGTCGTCGGAGAACAGCAAAGCATTTTGGGAAGTGCAAGCGTTCGAGATCAAGGAGCCCTGGAGTTGGTACGGAGGAGGATTCGCCACCGCCTTCCCCGCCAGATCAACGCATGCAGTAATGAGGTAAAACTTGTAATCGCCATGGCGCTGTCCCATCAACTTATTTTTGTAACGGTTAACGTATGTGGCCTCCGGTCCCTCATGAAACAGGTACAGCTACGCCGGTTGCTGTTCAGCAGACACTTTGACTTCGTAGCCGTTCAAGAAACGAATATAGACAGCGATGAGGACACTGAGAAGGCTTTGCAGCCATTTCTCTCTGCATTTCATGTATTTGTGTCGCATTCTGTGGGCCTTTCGGCGTGCTGTCTTTTGTTTTTCAGGAAGAGTTTACCATATTCTGCTGTCGCATTTAATGTTGACAGTGAGGAGCTATTTATACAACGCGATTCTAAGTAGCATGGCTTGAAATGGCGCCTAATCGATGTCAATGCTTTTAATGATGCACCGCGACGCATTAATATTTTTGAGAACATAGCTAGCTTACTTGACTGTGACCGTAATGTTGTGTTCATGGGCGATTTCAATTGTGTGTGCAATCGAAATGACCGTACTGGGCCTAGTCGTAGTGAGAGGAGTGCTGAAGTGTTGTCTCTTATAGTTGAGAAGGCTGGAGTGATTGACACCGGGGCATCGAGTAGCCTCCCCTCTTATACACATGCACAAGAAAGTACCGACACACGACTTGATCGCATTTATGTTTCATCAGTTCTTATATCCCCTGAAATGTCCTGTAAAGCAGAACCTGTTTCTTTTTCAGATCACTGCATTGTTACCGCGCCGATTAAAAAAAAACACTCGTTCAAATTTCAGACCGAACTGGGCGCTTTGGAAACTTAAGTCTTCACTTGTGAATGATGGGGACTTATTTCTCGTATGCGGGTGGCACTCAAAACTTGTTTGGCTGCTGATATGCCTTTACTTGCCTCTTGGGAGATTTTCAAACAATGACGTTCGGTCAATCGCGATAGAAATCGGATCTGTGAGGTCGTTCTATTGAAATTTTGAAGAAAATACTTTACTGAAAAGTCTTCATAATCTCTGTGATCTAGAATGTGAGGCACCTGGCTCTTATGTGGACGAAATTACTAAAGCTAAATGTGCACTTCAGGAATATGACGCAATATGCTACAGAGGTGCCCGTGTTCGATCGCGTAATAATCGTACTTTAGATTCTGAGTAACCCACACGTCAAACTTTACTTGATGAATACCGCAATGCAAAAAAGCAGGCTAATACCAGATATTTATTCGAACGGGTCTTTGGTCTCTAATACAAAGGGAATAAGGTCGAAATTTGAGTTTTACTACACGACATTGTTTAACGCCCCTTCGATAAACAAAATGATAATGTGGTAAGACGCTTTGTGTCCTTTGTAACCACTTTAACCGAAGAAGAGTGTCCTGTCATTAGTGGTTCTTTCACTCAACCAGAAATAGAATTAGCTATTGACCAATTACCGATGTCAAAGACGCCGGGTCCGGTTGGCATTTCAGGCGAGTTTTATAAAGCCTTTAAATTCCTACTTTATCCCGTGTTACTCAAGATTTTCAAACTTGATTTTGATCTGGATACTCTTTCTCAGTCATTCACTTGAAGCCACAGAGTGTTCATGCCAAAATACACCGACAGAGAGAAATTGCCATCTGTTGAAGCCTACAGACCTATTACACTGTCTAATGTAGACTATAAAATTTTTGCAAAGGTATCATCAAACAGACTACAATTTGCAATGCCGATTCTCATTGGTTCTCACAAAACCTGCGGTCTGAAAGGCCATGTACTCTATACAAAGAAACATACAAATCGCCCGTACAGTATTGGGACATTGTTCCATTTCTTATGATCAACTAGCAATGCTACAAGTAGACTTAGCTAAAGCTTTTCATACGGTCCGTCATTCTTTTCTCTTCTCGAGCATGCGAACGTCGGCTCCGTTATATTTAAAGGTGTGAAATTGTGCTGTAATTATTTTTCAACTCGTTTGATTGTCAATGGCCACCTATCCAAGCGTCTGCCAATTTATTCCTCTGCGAAGCAAGGTTGTCCCTTGTCGCCATTACTTTTTGCCCTTTACTTGGAACCACTGTGTTTAAACGTAATTCACTCTAGTAATATTCATGGTTTCAGTGTTTTTGGAACAGAGGTAAAAGTTATGGTATATGCAGACGACCTTGCTTTCTTTTGCACGAACAAGCCCAGTATCACAACTGTGGTGTCTAAGATAGAGCAGTTTGGTGCAATTTCTGGTGCACGAATAAACTGTGCTAAAGTTTGGGGCTTTGGTTTGGCTCATGGATCTTTAAACCGCCACATTTTGCTGGTATTGAATGGACTTGTCAACCACCAAAATCCCTGGGCGTTCGATTGGATGCATATAAGTGCACATTGCTGGAGAGAACGTGTACCAACCCTGAGACGCTATGCACAAACATTCGTTCCGCGTAATCTCTCAGTCTTTGGTAGAGCTGAAGCGTGCAATTTGTTTTAGGCGACAAAACTCTTCTATGTGCTGCAAATATTTCATTGTTCCAGGGTTTACATACAGCAGATTCAGCGAATATTTGCAACCTATCTTTGGTCATCATCTTATGAGCCAATGAGGCGTGACAATATCTTCAGACCAGTTAGTGCAGGCGGTCTTGGCCTGGTTCACCTTTATGTTAAAGAATTAGTGTCTCGTTTCATCTTTTTTCGAGACTGTTCTCACCCATTACTTCGGGCGTTCGCAAGTTGATCTCGTCAACGTTTTACCAAATTTGTAATTTCCGCAAATTTTGTTTCACATCCATATTTCATGGATTCATGCGTGAATTGTGCCTCTCAGTGCGTTTTCTTGCAGTGAGGTTCTCAAATAAGTACTTAATCTCTTTCTCAAGGAAAAGCGTGTATAAAGATCTAATTGATATGCTCCTTAAACTTCCGTTAAACCGATCCCTGTACATCGGCTTGCCTGGGGATGACGTACTTGCACGGGTCTGTAAAATGCCTATTCCTCCACACACCAAAATATTTTTCTTCAAAGTGCACACTAAAACGTTACCTGTTAAAACCTGGTTAAATAGGAAAGGCATCTTTGTATTTTCGATTAACTGTTGTCTCTGTGATGTAACGGAAACTATAGAACACTGCTTTATTGATTGCAAGGACGCCAAATTGTTTTGGGACGTTCTCCAAAGATCTATAAAAAAGGATCTTGATATAAATGCTTATACAATGCGATATCTAATACCATCTAAATGTGAAGATGTGCCTTTTGACAAGGTCCTATTTATGGCATTGCACAGTCCATGGAAAACTCGCATGCTATACTGGAATGCAGAACCAATTGTATCTTCGAAGTCACATTTCGTTCGGATGATTTCACAACTGAAAGACTTTTACACTCACAGAGACTCCCAACCAGACTGGTATCCATTGCTGATGCAGTGTATCCTTTCGCCACCCTTTAAGAGAACTCTTACTGCAATAATTGTACTGTGAAGTGTTTGTTTTGCACTTGTAGACGCGGCTAAGACTGTTTTGGCCGCTATGAAAATATCTTACGCATGTGCGTTTTATATTCGTAATAAATACCATGAAAGAAAAAAAGTGGCTGTATAGCAGAGTGGTTACGACGCTTGCCTTGGGACCGTGGTCACGCGGGTTCCAATCCCGCCTTCGCAAGAAAGTTTATTTCTTGATGCGACCCCAAATTACAGCTGGCTTAAGCAGCTTCGCTGTTAAAAACTTGAAGGGGCTTAACATTGTAGTATCATTAGTTGTATTTTTTCGGAACCCTGATCACACATTTCTCACAGTCTATGGTAGTTTTCTCAATGCAGTGGGTATAAATAATTTCTATTTCCTGCGCAAGTGATGTGGTCACATCCGCCAATTATTTGTTTTTTTTCGACAAATCCTGCTGAGTATTTGCATGCAGTAACTTATAGATATAAGTTTTCTGGTACATGACTGCTATAGACCTGTCAAGTGCGAGCAGGTGAGCTTTTTCACTCCTTACATTGTAGGTCTCGGCCGCATTGTTGACACGCGCAACAAGAAGGTATGTAAGTAGCGAATAATACCGGCTCCTGCACATATATAGCAGCGCTCTATATTGTACTGCTTTGGTGAAGTGGCTCCCCTTCTCCAGTGTTAGTTTATATCTGGCAATTATAACGATGTTTGGACACTTGATCCTGACATTAGAATTGTTTTCTATCCAGTGCCCGACTACCAAGCGCTTGAGTTGGATACGGTTAGCGGTAGACGCAACAGCAATACTACTGAGGCCTTTGCAGGGATATACAATGACCTCAGAGTCATAAACAGATCAGTAATTAAAAGATTTCAGCCATAATTTGAAAATTACTTGAACAAAGTTCCACCAATACTGCATCACTCTAGTAAAGGCGAGGGAACGCCCTCAAGCTCTTCAGCATATGTTATGTACCATCTACGCATCGTTTATGTGGTTGTATAAGTTGTACCATCTACGCATCGTTTACGTAGTTGGTGTTATGTAAAAAAAAGGTGGAGCTAATAAGCAAAAGGTTTTTTTTTCAATGTATCTGCTCGAGTCAGGGCTGCTCCCTGATAAATTGTAGGGCCACGCCTGACCTGGCTACTGTCCTACATTTAAGACGCTGCTGTTTCAAACGTCGTGAATGACGAAGTTTTAACTACAGAGCATAGATATGGAGTCGTACATGCTATTTGTTCCTTATTAACAGGTAAAGGCAATCTCGGCAGCATTCATTATTATTTGAATCACTTTTGGTAACAATTCCTGCAGAGAGATGGCGCACCACTCGAAGTACTGAAATGCACGATGTTGCAGCCGTTGTTAAGCGGATACACCTGAATACACACCTACCAAAGTTTGCACAAAAAGCGTTATGACCTTATAATTACAAGCTAGGATCCTCAAGCGTTTATATAAGAAATGCGAGCGGCTGCTGCGAACGACAGAATTGCACTACATGTAGGACACAAGGCGTATATATGCTAGTGAGAGCTCTCTTTTAGTTTAACTCAACCAGAAACGTATGCTCATGTTTAAAAACAGTCCATTGTATTATACTCTACAGCGCCGCAATAGAATACAAGAAGTGCTCAGTAATATTATAGCATATTTACTTCTGTTTCCAATATTGCACAACAATGTGATACCTCGATCGTGTTCATAAAACCTATTAACAATAACTTCAAAGTTCTGAGGGCACTGAATGCATTTAGCGCCGTGTTTCCAAGGCACTTTCACGCATAACCGCGCGTGAACGCACACTTGCGTGCAAAGGTGTATTCATAGTCTTTAAGAATCATTTCGAGAAGGCAAATTCCGTTTCGGAAATTTTACTTCCAGTTTCAAACATGAAATATTGCTAGGCAGCCACAAAACTAAGGTCTGCAAGTATTGTATGCATTATGCAAAGCAGTAAGAATGACTTTACAAAGGCGTGAAGGTTTGCCCCTCTGTTCCTGGCTGAATGCACTGAGGTCTTTCTTGCTCACACGATTCAAATTACGAATGTGTTGGAGCGCATGTCGTAAACAATTCGGCATACGTGGCGTCAATGAAATGATGGAGACGCAGTATGCCATTGCTACAGAAAAATAATTTCATCACGGTAGCCAGAAAAGGAAAAGACGACAATTTTTGTAATAAGCCACTTCGTTCTAAGAGGCGCCAGACATTGCGATAGCGGCTACATCGTTTCTGCGAAGGCTACATGGTAATGCCAGACCTCAATCTTGAGCAAAACACTTCGGGAAAAGTGCTTGGCATTCTCAGGTGGCCCGCACTATATTTCAGTCTATCAGCGCACTCATCATAACGGGAGCAAAAAGAAACGGGTAAGATCCGGGAGGTTTATTTCAAAACAGCTAAATAGCTGCCCACTTTTATCTACGTAATATGAAGCTCCACACACTTACCAACGCACTAGCCGGGGCTCTTTTGTTAGCGTGGCAGTTACAGGCCTGCTACAATGTTTCCATTCATCTGAACAATGCAATATCAAACGTTATGGTCGCATCAAGGTCATCACCAGCTCGACCAGTTTTATTATATTCCGCAGAAGAAGGCAAATACTTCAGCCCAATAATCAAGCAACTCCCCATCCCTATGAAGATAGTAAATACGGGACAGTATACAAATCAGTTAAATTGTGAGCTCACAATGTTCGTCGCCTATGGTCTTGCAAAATGCAACATACCACAGGACCATACCTGGCAGTTTTATAATCAGCCAAGGACAGTCCTCTGGCTGACACGAAGGATTCACCAGAGCAGTGAGAATCACTTTCGTTACGTAGTGCAGCTTCGAGATCCGAGATTTCGCCTCATTGTGTACACGGAATCTCACCGAAACGTTCTTAGGATGTTTTCGGAACCTCCTTGCAACCTTGTCAGCGTTACTAATGAAGACGTAAATGGCCCTGTCGGCGGATTTTGGAGGTGCGATGGTCGTGTGACCGTCCCCACTTTACAGAAGCTCCCTGACAAACAAATCTCAGACGGTACGTTTCCAAAAAGGAGAAACATCACTGTGCTACTCTCCTACGAGCCTTTAGATTTCAGTGACGTTGAAAAATCTTCTGAAGCCTTGACTTTAGTCAAGGCCTACATATCTTTGAATAACAGCGTTATAATTAGGCTGCATGGGAAATCCAGCGATTTTGTTTCGGGAAGAGTGGACATGGTCCTTCTGAACATTGGAAGTAGATTGTTAGGTACGCATCCGATATTTGCATATGCACAATATTCGCCTGAGCCGCTTTGTTTCTTCACACTGCGACAGAACACTGTCGAGCTGAGAATGATTGACTCATGGCGTTCTCTTTTATGTTTTCTCATTGCTCTGATAGCGACAGGGTATCTCGTATTGCTCAGTTCTGTTGGTCGGTCGCGTCTCCATTTCCGAGGGCATCAGCACATCTCGAAGACCATCTTCACTTTATTTCTGTGGAGCGGTCTCTTGGGCAGGTGCCCTCCGAATTTGGGCGCCAGCTGGTTTCTCCAACGCAACATAGCTACTGTAGCCTGGATGCTTGCTATGGTGGTTTTGGGCAACTACGTTCAGTCTAGCGTCACTGCCATTCGCAGCGTCCCATCTGCTACAGCTAGTATATACCACCTCGCTCAGTTGAAGCCATATGTTCAGAGTCGAGGTCTACAAGCTTGCACCAGTCTGCATTGGTTGGACTTCTGCACTGATGCATCCTGGTCAGATTCGCCAACCACAAGCATGGATCATTTTCTTATGTGGATAGGACATTGCGGGTATAAAGCGCAGTTTAACAAATACATGAGCGAATGTTACCGAAATACTCATGAAATAACGCACGTAGCGTTGTCGTCTTGCACTGAAGAGGAAGTTTCATCGGCCTCGGAATGGGACCTGGTTCCAGGAGAGCTTTTGCTGCTTCAAATGCGAGTGGCGGCGATGCATTGGGCAAACCCTCTCAGGTACGTGCACAATTCATTTCCCTGAAAGCAGAACCTTGCTTTTGATTTCCTACGCAACCGTATTTGTGTCGTACGGAGAACCTCACACAATAACTTAATGCCAACACTGTGTGCACGGAGTAATTTGTGCTCCTGCAACATTTGTTTATAAGTATGCAATAAGGGATGGATTCTTTTGCCTGAGTCGCCATCGTATACGCTACATCTAAGCATGTTCTAGGGCCTATATATATATATATATATATATATATATATATATATATATATATATATATATATGCCCTAGAACATGCACAATTCATTTTCCGGAAAAGAGAACCTTGCTTTTGATTTCCTACGCAACCGTATTTGTGTCGTACGGAGAACCTCACACAATAACTTAATGCCAACACTGTGTGCGCGGAGTAATATGTGCTCCTGCAATATTTGTTGATAAGTATGCAATAAGGGATGGATTATTTTGCCTGAGTCGCCATCGTATACGCCATATCTAAGCATGTTCTAGGACGCATATATATATATATATATATATATATATATATATATATATATATATCTTCCGCCAGCCTTTTAGCATTCTTATTACGCCCAGCCAACAATAAAATCGCGTTTTTTAATACTCGACAACTCTGTATGGGTATACATATTTTGTTGTACATATTTAACCAAAACGTTTATGCGTAACAGGTAAAAATAGGTATAGAAGTAGTGTCTTTAAAGAACCCCTAAAATAAATTGGCCACCTGCACGACCGGCCATATTTTCGAATGCGGTTGATGGCAGCAGGTGCATAACAAGAAAGAGGATCCACTCCCACTGAACACAAGACGTTTTGTAGCCATCTTGGACCTGCCAAAATAAACTAGAACGTCTACAACTATTCAAGACGGCTACAAGACGTGCTTATATGCACGTCATGAAGACGTCTTGCGAAGGATGGCTTGAAGGCGTCTTGTTAAGCTGTTTTGAGCTATCATCTTGCTAAGACGGCTAGAAAACGTTCTGTTAAAAACGTCTGGAAGATATCTGTGCGGATCCTTATCCAGATATATGTATAAAATATGCGTGTCAGTTTTTTCCGCTGCTTTATACGGTTGTTATATATCAGCGCCCATACTGGTCACACAGCCTGTACTTAAAAACGTGTGCATGCACTGCCTTTCCTTTGGTCTGCCATTTTACCTTCCTGTAAGGTGCACATTTCCCTTAGCTGCACATGTGTCGTTGCACTGTGAGTGGTCGCAGCGTCTATACGTATTTCACGAAAAAAAAAACATGAAGCAATCGTAAAAAAATGTGCTAGATTGAAGGCAGCATACATGCAAGGCCTAAGGCCTTTAACCACGTTAACTGAGAAAACAGAAAAAAGTGAAAAATAAATGCAACTGTTGTACGTCCCTAAACTATGAAGCAGACCACAGGTGGAGACTCCGGATTAACTCTGATCACCTGGGATCTTTAAGATACACATCAATCTAAGTACACGATCGTTGTTGCGTTTCGATCCTATCGTACCCGCGATCTCGAGCTCAGCAGCGCGATGCTATGCCAGTTAGCTACCGTGGCGGGTAACAGAAAAATGTGCCTACGCAGAGCAGCTGCGCAAATTTAGTGTGAGCGTTAGTTTCAGACAGATGAATAGGTGAGTCCGATGATATATTTTTGTGGCAGAAGATCGCTCGAGTTTTTACCTGTGCGGTTTTCTGCAGGCTGTCACAATCGGCGTTTTTCGCACGATGCTAGTTCAACCTCCACGCCAGCGCGTTATTTGACAGTTTGTCGCTCCTACCGAAATCTGAACATTGAGCTGCATCACAATTCCGCTGTCAGCTGTTCAATCATGTAGTAAAAAACTATAGTATCGCAAGTTCATCAATTCCTTATAACGCGTTTCACCGTCGTGTACTCCGAAGTTGAGACTGAATCGTTCATTTCATCGCTCTTGCTAATTAAATACCTATATGCGCTCAAAACCTATAGCTAAAATTGCCGCTATAAATAATGATGTGTACTTTGGGGGGAGAGCAGCATACCATGGCATTTCATCTAGACGTGTTCGTTTTGCCCTATTATTTGCAACCACAGCACGGCGATCTTAGAAGTGCACCACATATTATAGTAAGCGTTCCAGAAATTTTAATACTGCAAAGTTTATTTGCCACCTCTTTGAAATGTTTTGAATGACCCTACTTTGTATATTTACTTGGAATATTTGTCACATACATAGAAGCGCTAAGTTAACCAATTCGTAACTACACCAAGACCGATAATGCAGTTACCAGGACCGAGCACGGTTGATCCGCAGATCATAATCAGTGCAGCCATATACAGCTGATGCATGGCGGGGGTATTATGCAAGCATCTACCAAGATCCGAGCGCTTAAATCGGGCAAGCTTGCTTTAGAAATAAGTTTTCAGGCCACATGTGCTTATCACAACGTTTACAAGGGCTTTGCAAAAAAAAAAAAAAGCCCATTCGATAATTAGCGGTACCTTTCAGAGCCGCGTCAACTACATCTATTTTGTCTGCTTTGGACGTGTCATTAGGTGCACATTAGAAAATTGCGATATCGTTTAGTATTGGTATGTCGCAGAGTTGTAAACTTGATACTTTTTTAATTTTCGAGACTCTTTCGAAAGAAAGCACCGACATTTAATCAACATCTGCTTCCAGCCCATACTTGATTTAACATTTTTTTTTTAAATGCAAGTATACGTCATCGAAATCTATGTAGCGATTGCCGAGAATGTCGATTTCACCATTCCTAAATATCCAGAGCTAACGCTGCAAGCATTCGCATTTCAGTGCGGGCGCTTACACGAACGCGTTCCCGGAGTTTCCTTTCTCCGTGCAAACGAAAGGCTAACGGCGCCGCGACTGGCAGACATGAAAGGAGGATAAGATTGGAATTTTCTACCTCCCCTATGCCCGGCGGCCCTGGCTGCATAGCGCTTCTTCCTCTTCACAACCACTCTCTCTCGGCGCCTCCAACTATCACGTGACGAAAGCCATGAGCGAGGGCGTTGGTTTGGTCGCGTGAGCTCAACCTCACTTTGCCGTTCTCTTTCGTGACCTGCTCTTTCAATCTTATCCGTTTCACATCTTTCAAGGCGGGAAGCGGCGCGGGTTGTTCGGGCAAGTCGGTTCGCGCGTTTGTTTGCGACTTTCAAAACTGGCCGAGCGTGCTCTCCATTTTGTGTCTCCGATTCGTTAACCAAGGACCCTTGCTGACTCTCGGAGTACGCGGCGTCGCTTCTTTGACTCGGAAAGCGGATGACCTCGTCGATACGGACAAAAAAAAAAAAAAGTGAGTACCGCACGAAAGTGCCTCATTTCTGAGAATTGTTACCCCCAAATGCCCTTTATATGGGCATGTCACGTTTGCGCGACGCTCTCGGAAAGTATACTGTGAGCTTGCCGCCGTCTTAAATTAAACGTTGATACATGTTTCTCACGGATAAAATAATGCTTGCTTTTTCCACATTACGAATAACTATTTCATGACGCGTTTTCGAGTTTTTCTCGATGATCCTGACAACGTGCGAGATATAGCGCTGCACTGACAAATATAATTCCTAATTATATTGCTGTCATCCATGGTCCGTGGAATGCGTTCGGGACAGTTAGTGCCCCTGTGGCGGTGAAGTGCTAAAACACCCATGTACTTAGATTTAATTGCACGCTAAGGAATCCCAGGTGGTCCAAATTATTCCGGAATCTCTCACTTTGGCGTGCCTCATAATGCAGATCGTGGTTTTGGCGCGTATAAACCCCATAATTTTTTAACGTTAAGGAGAGTTAATTACTCATGACAGGCTTATCAGAGCTGCTACTGTACGCTTGCCGAAACTTTAGGGCTTCAACTAGTGTCGCTCGTTTGGCGATACAGAACTACGCTGCTTGCTCTTCCAGTGGCCCACCATTCCCGCATTAATATTGTTGGCGATCACGAACGCGATCAGGCCAACTTGCGTAGCCAACATAATTTGTTTCGCATGTTTATTGTAATTCAATTCCTGGCCGGCGCGGTATTCCCGCCTCGAATCTTGATCCCCATTGTTCTCGCGTAAAATCGCGCGCTTGCTGTTGCGTGTTACTGCGCTTGCTTGCAACGTGTTATGTTTCGTACTGGTTGCGTGTGACCCTCCTGTTTTATTCTTTTCATTTGCGTTTAGTGACGGTGATGTAACTGTGTACTGCGCATTCGGTGGAGCTACACTCACCCAAGCTTCGAATCTATTGATTGCTGGTAGGCATTTCTAAAATATTGCGATCTTTGTGGGTGCCTGCTCATGGATGCAGACTCGGGAACACGCCGCTTTGCGCATAATTTTATTTCGCGCTATCGATTTAACCCATAAATTGTGCATGGCTTAAATTATTTCGCATCGGCGTTCCTACAGCATGTCATCATCTGAATATGCTAAATCTCGCGGGCTTTTATGAAAAGGAAACGTTAGGTGAACTCGTAATTAAAATTCTTGAAAATCTGGGGCTTTACATGCCGGAAGCGCGATATGATTATGAAGTACGCCTTAGTAGGGGACTTCAGATGAGTTTTTACCACCTGTGGCTCTCTAGCGTGCACCCAATGCACAGCACACGGACATTTTTGCATTTCGCCCCCATTCTAATGCGGCCGCCGCAGACGGGATTTGCGCACCTTCAGCACGCCCCATATCGTGTTTCCTTGTTTGTTTCTATTGTTAAAGAAATATCGCCAGGCCATCTAAGCGTTTCCACGCTGTTGTGTTCTTCTTTCGGGGGTTTTACGAGCCAAAGCTTCTGATTATGAGGCACGCTGTAGTGGACGGCTCTGGATTAATTTTGACCACCAGGGTAACGTGCAATACAACGCAAGCACACGGGCGTTTTTGCATTTCGCCTCCATCGAAATTATCTCGTGCTCGCTCGGCAGCGCAAAACGGCTTAGCCGACTAACCGCGGCGGGTCCCGTTGTTGTGAATTGTTGCTTTGTGTCTTGTTTACCCGTTATTTTATCAGAGCTTTATGGGATCGCTGGTAGCGATTTGCTCCAACGCACTTCTCTGGAAGGGAAGGGAAATTGAAATTTTAGTGTTACGAGCGTTTAGCATAGCGCTATATATCGCTTTATACCGTTGCCGCGACGTTCTCAGGCACAAGTCTGGTTGTACGCGTGGCGTGCTTTTTAGGCAATGCAAGCAAACCAACCGGTAGCTGGTGGATACGGTAGCGGCTATAGTAGAGTGGCATATGGTAAATGCTTGTTCATTTAATGTTCCAGTGGGAACGCGTGAGGTAGCTGGATAATTAAATAAATTGAGGTATGTGTACCTACTCGCGCGTAGCGTCAAGCGTTGAGCAAAATCAGACACTTGCAGCGTTCTATCAGCAAGCTCAAGCGCTGGTAAACGAGAAGGATGCATGAGTGTCACGGTTACCGGTGCACGAGACAGGAATCAGGACAAAGACACACAAAACACATTTATGATGTACCACAGCGATAAGTCCATGTCAAATCTACACACAACCGCAAGAATCGTTACACTGAGTTCGATATCTACTTCTCAAAACGTCCTAATGAGTCACGTGCGATGTGGCGCTTACGTGTCTGCTTTGATGTGCTTCTTGCGCATGGCTCGGTGGAATGCTGGCTTCTCTGATGAAGGTTGTCTCCCTAGAATTGGCCTGGCTTGTCGAGCGATGTCGTCGGTGAGGGTCCCCGTAGCATAGGACGGGGCCGTGGTCCTCGGACCAAGCCTTTGCTGGCGACCGCGGTGCACAGCCGCGGGACGTGGAGGATAAAGCCCGGCTGGTGCAGGGCCACTGGTGTCCTCCTCCTACTCAACTCTTCCATCTCGATGCCATTCGTTCATCGACTTCTTGTTGCTCTCTTCGCCCAGTCTCCTAGCGGACTTCTTCCTTCTTCTCTTCTCGCCGTCTTCTTGCTCCTTCCAGACCACGTCAGCCTTCTTCTTCTTCCTTCTTCACTTTCTGAATTCTTTTTCTTCCACTTCAGCTCGTGACAATGAGAGAGTGGTTTCCGGTGATCCACATAACGATGGGCCTTTGTTATCGCAAGACTAATTATTTTCAACGCTAAAAAGGTCATTTATTATTCCTCTTGTGCCATAGACATGCGGAAATATAGTCTACAAGTCAGGCCGCATTATTGTTCCAGAGCGGATTATGTGTCCATATACGTGGTGTCTTTTTTTAGTTGCACCAATTTTTTAAATATTGGCTGTGGCAGATAGTACAGTTAAAAACCTTGATCAAAATTACTCGATAAGGCGGCCATTACGTTACGAGAAACCAATATGCTTTCCGAATAATTTACTTAATTGCGCTAATAAACGAACTACTTTGCAGCACATATATTAATTCTACGAATTGTAGCTAGTGGGTATGCAATGCATATCGACTTAGACCGAGATTTGAGGACTACACTAGTTATGATGTAATAATTTTGAATGTGTCCACCGAAATGCATTGGCGTTCCAGTTAGTGTGTGTTTCAATGTATGAAACAGTGTTTTCTTAAAAATTAAGTTAGAAAACTGCATTTTTACTGCAAGTTTGATAACGCATTTCTCGAAACCGCTGCCATCCTCAGAATTTGTTCCAAGTCGATATGCCTGGCATAATCACTAGCTACAATTAAAATATGTGCAGTGAGGTAATTAATAAAAAGGTAATTAGTGTAACTGTCAATTGTTCAATTAAACGTTTTGATTATTCGTAGAAGTAATAGGCCACCTCATCGAGTAATTTAGAACAATTTGGACAGCGCAATGGTGCTGTCTGCCACATGTTCTTTTAAAATTTAGTTCAGCTCAAATAAAAAGGACCATGTAGAATGAGAACATACCGTATGTTCTCATTCTATCAGGTTTTTTTAGACTGAACCAAATTATAAAAAAAAAACATTGCATATGGCAGATAGCAGTTGGGCAAGCGCAATGGTCCAGTCATATCACATGCTTCAAACCATTACGTTATTAAGCTGCTTACTGTGTCACAAAGAGGGAAAGAAACATTCTTTAATGAGATGCTGGAGATGTTAGCCTGTCTATTCGCCTGGCATGCTATTCCAGGTGCTTAATAACGTAATGGTTTCAATTTGATGTAGTGATGTGACTAGCCCATGGCGCTTGTCATGTAATTGTCATTTTAATTGAGTATGCTGTTACCGGTAAGCTGAACCAACCGCTGAGTAGGTTGAGCTTACCACTGAGGCGGGAGGATGACAGAAGAAAGTGAATACGTCATTGCGGCCTCAATAATTACAGAACAAGATGTTGGCCTTCAAAATAACACATGGATGTAATGTCCTATCGTTTGCGCCTTTAAATAAATAAATTCTAAGTGTGACCTGTATGTGCGGCATATGTATTTTTGTGTCCTCATTAACTGATAGTTTGGACCTATTTTTTTATGCTGCTGCACTTGGGTCTTGACAAATCTATCTGCCCTAATTTAAACCACAAGAATGATTTATACGTAGAATTTTGCCGTCTTCAGTTTTTCTGCCCACATTGACTTCCATACTTTGCAACAGCTAGGATAATAAATTCAAATTCAGTGCTGCATCTGGCTTATGCTTTCTCTTGGTTCTGGAGTTCATGTTACAAGAAGAAAAAAAACAGGACGTCGATCAAAAAGTGGTAATAAGAATTGGACGCACGGAAGCCTTGTTCACAACACGAACGGCTCGAAACGACGGCATTCTGCGTATGCAGGCGGGATATTGCCATCTTTGCGATACAGCGTTCTTTCTGTAGTTTTTTGTAGTCTGAATAGCAAGGGATTCAAGAAACTCCCTTCAAATTCAGTTTCCTTAGCAATGATAGAAGCCTTGTCTCGTGGGTGGCATAGTCAGCCTGCCACGTGCTCCGCAAGTGCAACGGAAATGACATTGTTTCTTCGCTTCTGATTCATTTCTAATTGATATCTTTGACATAGATTTCGTGCTTCAAGCGCTTTCAGTATGAATGCTTTCGCTGATGTAAAGATAGTCGCGATTCGCGCAGGCTGTTCTGTATACAATGCTTGGAACATATCTTCTGCGTCTTCACATCTGCCTGTTCAAGCTGCAACTAGTGGGCCTAAACGTTGGACATTGACTTCATAGGGTTTCAGAACAATTGCGATGGCCTTACTCACTCAAGGGACAAAGGCGAGGGTCGTGCGAGCTCGAGGGCGCGTGTGACCGGCAATGTGGCAGGCCTCAACGATATTTCGTCGAACGATCCCGGCCACGGCGGCCGCATTTCGATGGGGGCGAAATGCGAAAACTCCCGTGTACATAGATTTAGGTGCACGCTAAGGAACCCCAGATGGTCCAAATTTCCGGAGTCCCCCACTACGGCGTGCCTCATAATTATAACTGGTTTTGGCACGTAAAACCCCATAATTTAATTTTTTTTTCGTCGAACGAATGAACGTTTCCGGTTAGGCTCACTCGGACGTAATCTGTGCAAGTCATTGTCAGAAATCTGGTCGCCATAACTAAAGCAAACATTTTTCAGCGATCCCGGCAAACTTGCTCGAAATCAGGACGCTCAGGGCAGTGGCGTCCTGATTGGAGGTGGGGGTGGGTGACCGGGCTTCCCCCCCCTCCTTCTCCAAATTTTGTCTTTTTTTTTTTTTTTTACGGCCTGCGCCCTGCTCCCTTTTGTGCCTGGCACGTCGCCTTTTAACAAAGGCGCGTATCCTTCGAACGTGCGGCTATTATGGGCTTTCGCATCTCAACCCTTCTCCGAAGCCTGGGAACTTAAAGAAGCACGCAGTCAGGACGATCGCGGTGCTTTAGCTTCCCCACCCCCGAAAAAAATATCCGGGCTACGCGCCTGGCTCAAATTACGTCGCGAAAATTCTTAGTGCGGTTACCCCGGAAGTGTTTCATTCGTTGCTTCGTAGAACATCGTTCAAGTTGACCTGTGACCTCGCTCGGCCGCGCGTCCTGGAGTCGACGCTGCCATTCAACATGTCCCCAAAAAGAGGCCTTGTCACGTGTTCTGAAAACCGATGACGCGCGGCCCATATATGTTCCTGCCTGCGCGTTGCATCATGAACTGGTACATGTGAAGGACACGGTGTAGAATTGTTTTTCGGCGCAAACTGCTACTACGTTTAAATCAACAAAAGATGCAATTTCGAAAAAGGGCCTGCAGCATGTGTATGATTTGAAAACGAAAAATGTCGCTTGCGACGTAGTTGCGCAGTACGTGGCAGCCTCCAACAATGGCACTGGCCTTCTTGGACAAGGCTGTCGTTATTGCCAAGAATCCGGATTTCACGGTAGTATCTCGGGGGCCTGTTACCGAGGCTACAGATCAGGCCGAATCGCAGTGATGTAATTATTGCATCTGCATACGGAAGATACCTAGGTCGGATTTCTAACAGTTACTGTTTACAAACAAGGCTGCGGTATAAATGAGTGGGAACTCTTCAGTCATATGCAATAAAATCTTTTTATAGCGAAGTTGAAGGAGGAGGCAAAATTACGTCATTATATTCATTACTGCCGTTCAGTGCAATATATGCGCAATGTCGCGCACAAATTTCAACTTGTATAGAAGAAGACGGCTTTTCGGCCAGCAGGACCACTACATGGCCACGTGCTCGCTGAACTTCTAATAAAACAGCAAAAGAAACTTCGGCGTCCGTAACACACCACTTCTTAGCATCTGACACGATTGCCTTTACGATAGCTGCCTTCTGTTTCAATGTGAGGGTCTTAGGTTACCGCTTTTGGTTGGGTCGTCTCTAGCATCGCGAAACCGGCGAAACGGCGACGCGGTTGAATAGGTTGCACGCTGCGACACCAACAATGTTCGTCGTGTGCGAGCACCACGTGGTACACACAGGGAGGCGTGGCCTCTGAAATCGCACCGGCGCAATCTCCGAGGCCACGCCTATAGCTGAAATAACTATAGCCTGCGCGGTGCCACAGTGAGAGGAATTGCGATGGCGATCTAGAGTCTGTTTATGCGCAACTACGCGTAGTGGTGACAAGGACCAGTGTTCGACGGTGGATTCAACACAAATACGTAAACATTTTAAACATCGGCAACGAATGTGTGTTCTACCCTGCGGAAAGCAGAAGCGAGCCTGCAAGGGTCGGGCATTTTTTTTTCGGAGAAAACTGATGTTTGGTGTATCTATTGGCAGGATAAGTTTACTTCATTGAAACGAGGTTATAAAAGCTTGGATATTTTCGGAGATTTCAGTGGGAATGTCATTTTCTTGTATACAATAATTTGTTATATCCCGTTTAGTTATAATGAAGTTTCACTGTAACATATTTGTTAATCTTTTGTCTTACCTTCTAATTGCAGGTGCGAAATCTGAGGACAAGCATCATTGGAACACGCTGAATTTTCTGCGGGTGCATCAGCCTGTGGAAATGTCTAAGCCAGTATCCTGAATCGTGAAGTGTCCAATTTGTTATAACAGCCAGCCACAATGCAAAACTCTAGGAGGTGCATTAGAAACATTTTGCTTTCGTAGTGGCGTGTTACTGATTTATTAAAAATTCTTTGAAACCTTTGACCACTTAGCCCTTCATTTGTGTGGACAATCATGCTTTATGTTAAGCGTACGTGGCTTTGACACGTGTTTATCGATTTTGTGGTTTTGCCAAAACTTCAGTGTTGCTATGGTGGGTTGTAAGAAATGGGCCATTGGGATTGGTGCTGTCGGTAAAGCCAACCTTTTTTTCAATATTTCGAGAAATACGAACATCCTCATTCATTTCTCTATGTAGCAGATAAGAGGGAGACACCCAATTCCTTTATAATTAATGCTATAATGGAAAGATGTTTTGTGTATCTAAATTCTTTTGTGTATCTAAACATCCATGCAAGGAAAAATTCTGTAATAGTGTTGCAGGAGGCTTTGATATTATTCCATCTGCAAATCTAGATCAGTGTTGACAAGGTAAGCAAAATGATATTGGGTCTTCCCGGACGTAATGGGCAGTGTATGCTGTTTCTAGCCAGATCACTGAAGCTAGGCAACATTTCGTTGGATAGTTGACATTGGAAGGAGACAGACCATCTGGATTGCAATATGACCTAATTTTAGCTTCTGGAGACTATTTAAAATGTCATATTTGTGCTAGGGCTTCCCCTAGCTGACAATAGATCAGGTGTTGAACTAAAGTTTAGAGAGGTCAAGTCCGTTGTACTTTATATAGTATATATATCCATAGCATGTTTATTGCTTATTTGTTTCTTCACTTTTTTGTTCCTCAAAGTGAAGACTTTGTAACTTTATGGAATACATTCTGTGTTGAAATAACCTACGCCTTGTTCAGATTTCACATCATCTCCACTTAAGATCTAAGTATATTTCCACTGTCACTATCTTTTGTAAATACTATAAATACTGTAAAACAATATTTAGGGCTTAATTATCTAAATACGAGCGACTAGAAAATGCCATGCCTTAGTAGACCAGTAGATGTTTAAAGCATTTAAAAACGTTTTAAGACATCCTCAAAACGTCCAGTAGAACGTTTTGTAGCGGTTTTCAAAACGTTCCCAAGATGTCTTGCCTCCTATTACAGACGTCTTCTAGCCGTCTTTGATACATCTACAAGACGTATTGTAAAATGTCTGATATCACAAATTTGGCGCTGCATTAGACGGCCTTAGAGACGGCTCCAAGACGTTTTAAGACGTCCGACAAATTCTTAGTAAGATGTCTTGAAGTATTTAATATCTTGCCAAAACGTCTTCAGGACGTCTTGTAAACCTTTAGAATGGTTTTCAAGACGCCTTGCTTATCTTGTCAAGACGTCTTGAACACGGCTTCTAGACCAATGTGTGTTCAGTGGGACTATATGAGGCGTCGCCAGAAAACTTCTGTTTCGCATAATGTACGATGTGGCCGCAGTGGGAGCTATAATTGGTGTTTTACGCAGTTTTTCCTATATTATATCCAACATAACAATAGCTTTTTCTTTCGTCTCAGGTGAATGCTTTTGTCTAAGTGGGCTTTAACGAGTCTAATTAGGGCTCCATGTTCGGTGCCTATTATTGAACGTAAAAAACATCATGCAAAAACATACATCCAGACTCTATCATGGGGCGGGCGATGATAGAGTCTGGCAAACTTTCAATCTTACGATATTGATATCTGGGAGAACTATGTCATATATAGCGCAGAGATATTTCTTCAACTTTTATTAGGGCTTCGTTTAATCGTAGCCTGTGAAAACAACGCTGATGAATATTACTAGCAAATTATTTTGAGCCAAGGCAGCTTCAATAAGAGAATATGATTTTCCGCTTTGGCACAATGTTTTGAAATTTCACTATAAAATGGGAGAAATATGGTATCTGCGGTTAAAGAACAACAGACCCATGACTTTCAATATACCTAAAGGTAACCCAGCAAGCTATCAAGCAAATTGCGACATGTCAGCTTTGAAAAATGAATTTGTCACTCCACTAACCTACGCGATAACGCGCTGTGCACGAAAAAAGTACATCCGAGTATGCTGACGCTACGCTTATGTGTAGCAATTTCTTAATTTTATCTTGTGTGAAATTTTTGTATTACTCGCGTAGATTGAGTTTCAATGAAATGTATTCGTATATACGCTCGGAGGTAGTAAAAACAGTTATCGCACTTGCTGACATTTACAGTACCCACCGATATAGTGTGCTGGCATTCAGCAAAATATTGCACGAATAAGACAGCCACACAGTAGCGTTGCAAAAACAATAGTGGTCGAACGTGCTCTTAGCGGTGATTATTTCTCCTGTCGTAGGCGTTTCCGTGTTATTCGCTGTATAGCATTTCTAGCTTCTGTGTTAAATGTGCTGGCTCTTTCAGAAAGCGATCATGTCAGGAGTGCTCTAGCTACAGTGGGACAAGCCTGTCGTTGTCAGAGAAATGTTGTACTGTTGTCATAATCTTGCACAATTGTGACGGCTGTCGGTTTAGCCAGCTTGTGTGATAAAGTCGTTTAAAACTAGCGGCAGATTTTTAACGTCCTCCCACCTTACGGCCACCACCGGCTGCATTCGCTGCATCACCAGTACTAATATATAGCAGAATCCTGTAGAGTATCAAAGTGGCACGAGAGGGGTGTCTGCCTTTTCTATTGGTTCCCCATGACCCAATGGTTTGCCTTTGCATCCACTTTCCTATGTGTGGTGGAATAGCCAACAGACTTGAGGAAGCCCAAGTCAACGCCGGCATTGAGAGCACAGAATAATAACATAGTTCTTCGTATCCTAGTGTTCTAAACAACCGCAGCTGATGATTCGTCACTAATCTAGAGAGAACAAGAGCAAAAACTTACAGCGCTAACATTGAACCTCGGAAAGAAACGGTTGCGATAATGAATAAGTTATTTGCCAGGTACTTTTTTCTCATATAATGTGACGACGCCGCGCTACGAGAATCTAGAAACACACGTGACACAATTACATCCGCTGTAACAACGCGTGAGCGGGCGAGCTGATGATATAGAGCCAATGAGTGCGAAGGAAGGGCCAGAAGAAGGTTCGCACTTCCTCCTGGCACAAGTAACGAACACTAGTGTGAGCCAAGTATGAATGAGAGCGAACGAAGGTGAAGATGGCCGTTAGAGGGCCTCCCCACATAGATGACAACGAAATGGAGGTGCACATGAATTGGTCTTAGACGTTGATAGACCGGTAAAAGCGCGCTTGCAGAGCCAGTATTGGAGTAAGAAATGATGGTTAGGGACGAGTTCCCGAAGCACGCAGGCTTCACAATGTCAATTACCACGACGTCTTCAAATCTGTTCACGAAGACTGTGAGAGTATTTAGTGCTCTCTGCAAGACATTGTGATTATTAGAGACCGGATTTTAGCCAAATGCCTATTTTGTTCCTTGCGCTCTTATCGCCACACTTTGATATATGAGCATGAATTAGGGGTTAAAAAGGGCTTTTATAGTATTTTTATAGTGCCTATAAATGCCTATTTTGGCGTTTGTGCCTAAATGCCTATAAATTGCCTATAAATGCCTATTTTCAATATTGGCGTCTATATGAACACTATTTAGCCTCAAGCTTGGCTTTCGTGTGCAGTTTGAGACCATTATACATTCTTCAAGGCAACATTCACTGTTGGTAACTCTATGGGGTTCAACCTAGTCCTATATATTGTCCCTTTCGCTAAGAAATGGAAGGAGGGACCTGCATTGTTCCGAAAAGTGCACACAGCGCTCCTTTGGGTACCTGCTTTTGTTCAAACGTTGCTTATTTTGCATGCTAGCTTTGTTTATAAAGTTATAAACATTCAATACCATTGAGGTTATTGGGACGAAATGTGTTAGAAACTTTGTGGTAGCGAGTCACAATTCTATGTATACCGTATCTGTATGCTGCGATAAGTGAACATTGAAACATTTGTTGATCGAAGGACCAATTGGTCGATTGACGATGTTTCAAAAAAATAGCGCTGATGCACGGATCATGTTTTTATGCTGTGCACTAAACACTCGTTAAAACAAGGTCCACCTGGTAGCTGCAAGGCTAAATACATGAGGATGCCAGCAAGAATTACCGAGGTACCCCACGCCAAGTTAGCACGTACCTGATTGAATTCTAGTACCTTATCCGCTGCCGCAGCGCTTTAACTGTTGCCACCGTAGAATTTAGCGGATTGACCTCGCACCCCGTGCGTGCGCTGAGTGAAATTGATATTACATCCGTGGAAGCTGAGCTTCTTGCGCTTCAAGTACGTTGTGGTCGTATGACGCGCGTGGCAGCCCTCTGCTCAAGTGCAGTTCTACCATCAAATAGGACGCGGCAGGGTGGTTCGAGCACTTCGCTGTGGAAGTTAGAATGTTTATTGATGCTTATTTACCTTGTGTGAGCCTGTCAGGATGCTTAATATCTTAGCATATTTATTGATGCTGTGATATTGAAAATACCCTTCGTATATAAGAAATCCTAAGGCATTTGTACAGATTCTTTACGAGAAAAACTCCATCCGGCACAGCGTGAGAAGACGGAATGTGCCCTTGGCAAAATTATCCGCGACAGACCCTCATCATCGAAACATTCGTTTTTGACAACAGCCTTCAAACACGACAGGACGAACGCTTTCAACTTCCATTTGTACGAGGCCCTAATGGCTGCAAATATTCCTTGGGTCAATATTGAAAATCCCGTGCTGAAACAATCCTTACAGAAATAGTGGAACCACAACGTGCCGTCTGAGTATAGGTTGCGGAAGAACTATTTCCCGCCTTTGTATGAACAAAAGTTAATCAGAATCAGAGAAGGAGCTTGACGACTCCTGCATTTGGATTTCCGTAGACGAAACAACACACGTGAAGGGGCTCTTCGTCGCTCAATTTCTAGCTGGGAAGCTTGCAGCACACGGGAAGACAAGGGCTTTCTGCCTATCCGAAGCCTTTGGAGAGAACAAATGGCGAGACTATAGCATACTTTGTAAAGGAATCGCTGAAGGTTCTGCACCCTGCAAGGGTCGAGGCCACCAAGGTTTTGTTGCTCTACACAGACGCCGCAGGCTATATGCACAAGGAAGCTCATCTACTGAACACCTTCTACCTGTAGATGGTGCATATCACATGCCTAGCGCCTGCTTTTAACCGTGTTTGTGAAAAACTGAGGAAGCACTTCATTGACGTCAACGAGCTTATTGCTTCAGCCAAGGCCGTGTTCCTGAACACACTGCGCCCATTCAAGGAGAAGTTGTTGGACGTAACCTTTCCACCAGAGCCCATCGACACACGTTGGGGAACATGGCAAGAAGCTGTTCAGTACTACAACTGGTACTTTTCGGACATCAAGGCCCGAACATTAACAGCTTTACAGGTGACGAGAGTGCTGCAGTCAGGAAGGGTCAAGGTGTCCTCTTTGTGGATAGCCTCCAAGAAGAGCTCGCCTACTTGTTCGCCAACTTCACGTTCCTCGCTAACACTATCAAGAAACTTGGAAATTCGGGAGAAACTCTAATTAAGAACATTGCACTAATTCTTCATGCACAGCAAAGAATCGCCGCCGTTCCTGAAGGACCAGTAGCCGAAAAGTCACGTGCAAAGTTACAATCGGCCTTGGACAAGAACGAGGGATTTTCTGCGCTTAAAGAAGTTTCAGGACTCCTTGCTGGTGAGCACCCTAGGACCCCAGTGTCGGTTAAGCCATCGAATGTTCCTAAGTACAACTACGCTCCAACAACATCTGTCGACGTCGAGCGTTCCTTCCCAGCATACAAGCTCATTCTCAGTGACATGACGTACAATTTTTAATCAAGAAATCTGGAGACGGTGGTAGTTTGCTATTGTTTCTACAATTTTCCCAGTGATTCTAAGACTATGCTTCGGGTGCTCTCCAGACAGACTTCTTGAAACGTGTGTACTTCAAACGGGTGGAAATGTATTTGGCAGTACTCGGACGTCTTGCCCGTACAATTCGGATAATGTCATTGTATATGAAAAAATTGCCAGAGTTGCACCTCACGGTCCTCACGTAACAACATCTTAATTTCTTAATAAATCGTCGTCTCTCTTGCATTTATTATTTGTCTGTTTTTGTTGTGTGTTAATTTATTTGCGTCAGGCAGACATAAAGTAGCGCTTTTTTTAATCAGTATTCCCAGCTTTCAAGTATTCTTTTGCATGCCTGTTTCACTATATGCGACGCTCGAGTAAGCGACAGCGGTCATTGAACATGAATATGAGCAGCGTGCTTGTTGAATTAAGCCAGTTCATCGTCATTAGTGCAGCACTTTTATGAGACAATTTCACGGCTAAGTCAACTGTTGGCTCCTTTGTGCCACCGTAAACAACATTTTTTTTGTTTTCCTGTCGTAGATAAAGGTCACGAACGTCTTCGTTTGAAATTGTTTGCATTTAAGTAGAAAGTTATTGTGCCTATATTTATGACATTCGAGGCCTAAAACTTTGTTTTGCCTGCCTATTTTTGGCGCCTGAAACGCGCTTTATTGATGCCTAAAAATCATGGCCTCTAGTGATTATATATTTGCCCTTTATTGAGTGGACGTATGCCCGCCGGCAAAGACCACTGCACTGGGTGTTATACATCCTCCGCCGCTACAGCAGCGGATGAAGACGAAGAGGTAAGGCACACGGTGAAGAAGCGGTCTGTTTCCTCGGGCGTCCTGATGAAGGCCAAAAAGGCCCGCCAGTGCGGCAAAACCTCCCCGTTCTCGGAACGTGGCGGCGGAGCGCAGACGGTGCACTGTACCCTAGTGTCCGGCTGGCTGTGTTCCACGCATGTACCGAGAAGAGCGGCTCCACAGCAAGTGTTATGTTGCCCGCAGCACGAATGTACTCCAAGGACCGTAGAGTTAATACAACTCACTCTAGACGCGAAGCTCCCCATAGCCCCCTTGCATTGAAATGAGTAACCGCAAGGGCGCCGCCATGTTGGTACGACGTGCCATCGCGCAGGCGCAGACGACGAGATGCGATGCAGACGAAGCCTGCAATCAACCTTATCCGGAGCCTCCCTCGGTATGTTGGTTCCATCTTGTTTAGGCTCCTACAACCGCACGCTATCACGCATCTTTACTTTTACATCAAAATTTTCTCAATTGCCCTCCGATCTTTAAGAAATGTATACGGAATGAACTTTACACGTTCACACGTACAGGCTACGTGTTAATGCTTCTTTTTGCATATTATTTGAGATATCTTTAGTGTCGCAAGAGTCGTAGCAACAAGGCGGCGCCTATGAAGTTGCGTCCTTTTGTGCTCAGGTTTTCCTCTAGAGTTAGTACAATAACTCTATGGCAGCGACAGGCCTGACGTGTATGATAAGGCACAGGGTGGCTCTATCCTCACTCACGCTCCGAACATGCTGAGGAGGGAAGCTTTTGCCGGAGACAGCAGAGTGTCAGTCTGCACCCTTCGGATAAACACAGAATCGAGCATCCGTTAAACGGCCCTTCATGCAGAGCTGTAAGTGTGAGTTGAATCTCCTCGGCTTTTATTAAGCCGTGCCGTGCCTTGCTGTTCATTGACCTTTACAAAGAAAAAAGACACGGGAATGTACAGGCCTACTAGCAGTGTCGCGCAGACATGCGAAATTCAAGCGAAGCTGATGGGAGCTGGTGTGGCGACAGTACACGGTGCATAACATTCGCCGTGCGAGACTAAGGTTGTGACATAGACGACCTCTGCAGCTTTACAGCCGATGTCCTGCTTAAAAGAGATGATCTTAGCACATTGTGAGAAAGGTCGTCGATCCAACATGCACGAGTGTACCTGGCGACGAAGGTCGGTTCGATCATTGGGCGCGGATGCGTGATTCGGGTGCGCTATGGGAGGCTCCTGAAACGCAGGGTCGTCGCGGCGTAGCATGGAGTCGTTGTTTGCACGTCGAACATCAGACCACGGTCGAAGAGGTCGAAATGATGAGTCGCAATGCCAGCAATGGCGCGAAATATGGCCGGCACCTCCGCAGCTAAAACAGAGAGGGCGGTTATCGACGGTGCACCACGCGTCGGATCTTCGAAAGGGCGGCCGTCTCGTAGGGTCGTTTTCCGGCGTGGACCAAGGAGCAGCGAATGATGGCGGGCGGTATGACTGCATCGACATCACGGGTGCGCTCCTCAAAGCCTCCTCTTGTGGCGGTGACCAAGGAGCAGCTGTCGGAGGCTGGTGGCGTTACGGCGGTGTGGTTGTAACGAGTGGGGGACATCGGACGGCGGCGGCGTAAGTCATGGGACACTGTTGGTCTTGAAGATCGGCAGCCGGGAACGCCTGCCTGATTTCGTCGCGTGCCACTTCGGCAATTGACGCGACGGGTCCCTGCACTGTCTGTGTCATAAATCTGTGAATTTCTTCTCTGACGAGCTCTCTGATCATTTCACGCAAGGAGCTCTGATACTGTGGTGTCAATGAGGCGGCATTGATTGCGGTACTGGTGGACAGTCGATCGTATTGCCTGCACCGTTGATGAAGAGCCCGCTCAATAGCCGCCGCCTCTTTGACAAAATCAGCGACGGTGACTGGAGGATTTCGTACAAGCCCCGCGAACAACTGCTCTTTTACACCTCGCATGAGGCAGCGCAGCTTCCTATCCTCGGTCAGGTTCGGGTCGGCTCTACGAAAGAGACGGGCCATGTCTTCGGCAAACATTGTGACCGACTCATTGGGTTGTTGCACTCGTAGCTCCATCAACTGCTGGGCGCGGTCGTGTCGGTCGGCACTTGCAAACGTATCGGTGATTTTCTGCCGAAAGTCATGCCATGTCGATAGGCTAGTTTCGCGGTTCTCGCACCAAGTACGGCCACTGTCGTCAAGCGCGAAATAGACGTGGGAGAGCTGCTGCTGCTCAGTTCACTGGTTAATGTGGGCGACGCGCTCGTACTTTTGAAGCCAGGCTTCAATGTCTTCGAAGGCTGCACCACGATAGCGATCGGGAACCTGCGGATGAAGAACGGTTACCTGTTGCGGACTGGCAGACCGGCTGCTTTGGGGTGCTTGCGGTAGGCTGGTTTCGGCCATTGCCAGATGTGTCGAGCTCCTGGAATGATGTGGTTGAAGAGGGGAGATCTCCGGGGCAAGGCCTAGCAGTCGACGAATGAAGCGATGCACGGGGGTCGTAACTGGGGGCAATGCGTCCGGGCTAGATGAACGACTCCCAGAAGGAGTTCGGAGCATCCGGCATGGCCAATATACCCCGCACCTCCACCACTGTCGCGGTACAACGCCCAGAGAGGACAGGGAGACGTTCTTCAAGAACAGCAGGACAACCTGTTCAAACAAAACAGAACAGAGACACGTCTTATTCGTTCTCTAAGAATCTCACTGACCCACTAGACTGAGCCCGTTAATGTCCCCATCGTCGTTGTCGTCTGTCTGGAACACGCGCGACAGTATTTTAGCATTGCAATGAAGACATTCATGTGTCGAAACAGTTCGCCCTACGCCACACAAAGCGGGATGTAACGAGGCGCTCTGTTGCGCTAACTCCAGGATGTCTTCCACTGTGCAGCTTGTGAAATACTTGAAAGGGGAGTAGGAATTAAACGAAAGGGCGTATGACCACCCGTTGACATGTCGAAAGTCATAGTGTCTGAAGAAAATGCGAGCGCCACGTGGAAAAGTGTGAACAATGGGGATGATGGAACGGGTGTCCTGTAGCTCGACGTCCGAAAGTTGCACATCGGCAAGATTTCAAAGTGAGTGATTTCAAAGTGATTTCAAAGTTTCAAGCTCATTGAGTCGATGAGGGGGATGGAATCTGCGGCAGCGTTAATTGGTACTTCGATGCGTTAAACTTCCGGCGTGCAATGTCGTTTATATTGTTGGTATTAGTTCTGTGATTACCGCAGGAGGCGAACATTACTGCTTGTGATCCGTAAGCACGTGATGATCCTGCCAACCAGCAGTTGGCGAAACCAGAAATCAGCTAAGTAGGCGTTCTGAGACTCGCGGCTGAGCGTACAGTAGCGCGTTTCTGAAGGCTTCAGTTTCTGAGAAAAGAAACCCAGCGTTGAGGAGTCATACTGAGACTGCTGCAAACGGGCGCCAACAGCCCAGCCTGATGCATCGATGATAAGATGCGTCCGTGCAATCTGATGCAGATGCACTAGAAATGCCGTGTCAGCCAGTGCCTTCCTGGCTGCCTGAGCTAGTTTCTCGGCAGCCGACGCGCAGGCCAGAAGTGCGGACGGAGAATTGCTCACCTACGGAAGCTCCCCCGAACCACGAACGCGGCAGACGAAAATAGCAATGACCTCAGGAATATTGTCTCAAAAAGTGGAAGGGGATCACAAGGCTTGCTTGCAAAGGTTGCACAAGGAAGCTCCTTAACCCACCATGACCCATGATAAGACTACCGTGCGATTTTATTCAAAATTGGTAAATAATTTAAGAATAACACGAATATCACGTCTGAAGAAAATTGTCGAGAAATATCTATAGGTGTACTACATCTAGAACACTGGGTTCATGAGGTTTCAATGGCCAAAGCACTCGTCATTGCAATCCTACCTTATTTTCTGAAACTTTTCGAAGCACCTTCTTTCGAGGCACACAGTGACCGTGCGCTTCTGACATCTCCATGATGCTCGGGCGTGACAAGAGCGGCATCGCAGCTGCTTTACGATTTTGTCTGGGTAGCTGCCGTCACCATCCGCCATGATCATCCAAACACACATATAGCGACACACAGCAAGCATGGTAACGACCACGCCGACATCGCGAGTGCGGCTAAGGTGTCCTCAATAATGTTGTGGCGATGAAACCATTTTGGCCGACTATTGTCACAGACTTTGCTAACCTACAATAACTGCCGACGTCGCTCACGGCGAAAGCATCGGTGTTGTCGTCGTCGAATTCCTGCTCATGCGTATCTCTAGCAGGTTCAAACGACACAATCACATCAATGTCTTCTATGTTTCCTGCACTATCAACTGCACCCAGAGCATCGCACAAGCGACAACATGGCCTTCTTTTGTAGAAAAACTCTGAATTCCTACTGGAAAACAGGGTCCCTCATTGCGTTCTAGTAGAAATTTAGAGTTTTTCTACAAAAAAAGGCTGGGTTTCTAGCCCACATGGGTCCGAATATTCTTATAAATCTCCCAAACCCCAATGAGTTTGCTCATAACCGTGCGCGAGATCTTACCCGACGCGGCGGTATGGAAGCTTTTGGGGGGCCGGAAGAAATTAGCACAGCGACCCATTACTTACTTTCCACGAAATAGTTTCTCACTACCAGTTAAGAGCGGATGAGTTTTCCACTACCTCATCCTAAGCTTAACAGGTCTCAATTGTCGACTTTTAGAAGGCTCCAAATGGGGTCCTTTCCTTCGAGGGGCTTTCTAAGTCGCATCGCCCGAAATATAGAACCACACTGTCCAGATTGTGGTGTGCATTTCTTTACATTGGCTCACATGCTCTGGCAATGCCCTGCGTTACGTAACGCACCGTTAAACAAAGAAGCGGACTGGGACAATGCCTTTAAAAGCAGCGTACTCCCAGTCCAACTCCAGGCTGTCCAGAGGGCCTGCGAAAGGACGGCGGACCACGGTCTTCCTGCCCCTACGTGGACGCGGCGAGCGACTACTACGGACTTCCCACAGGGGGTGCCCACGTAGTTCCTCAAGACCAAATAAAGTTCATGTCTGTCTGGCTGTCTGTCCTTTTGAAACACAACTGCAAAAGAAAGCGCTGACTTGTAACTGCTAACGCCCAGTGTACTGGATCTAGTACATCAAACTTTGAATGCGTGTTCCGTTCCTTGAAGTAATGCCGCAGACTCAACCGTTTGTATCTAACATTCTTAACCTATGCAGTAAACACCGTAAAAACCGCAGCGCAAATATACAGTGTGTTAAGTTTTACTGAACTTAAAAAAAATCGCCAGTGGCAGGTGGCATAATTCTTATTGTTGAGCTGAGTTATTCGAAGAGACGAACATTAGTAGCACGAGAAATCCAAACACATATGCAACTAATTAGCAAAATATCACAAATTAATTTCTTTGTTAATTACTTTGCGATACACATTGCAATTTACGAATTGTAGCCGGTTAGTTTGCAAGACGCATCCACTTGAAAATATTCCCCAAAATGACACCAGTTTCGAGAAATTATTTCCCAAAGTGTGGGGCGAAATACATGGGCGTTCTAGTTACTTTTGTGCTTCAATGTACAAAACAGCATTTTGGTAAAAAGGTAAGTGGACCAACAGTGCTCTTTTACGGCGAGTTTGATGGCACATATCTCCAAACTGGTGTGATTCTGGAAGGTAATTTCAAGTAGATACACCTGCCAAGCTCACCCGCTACAATTCGGAAAGTGCATTATGTGTCTTAAAGTAATTTACTAAGAATTTATTAGTGCATTTTGTTAAATAGTTGAATATGCGTTTCGATTTATCGTGATACTAATGTCCGCCTCACAAAAAAAACCCAGCTCAATGGTAAGAATTAGGCTACCGGTCACGGGCAATTTCTGAAAATTCCGTAAAACTTAAAAATGAACACCCTATACATGCGAGCCGAAATAAATGAAAAGTGAGTATTTTGACGTGAGTCCACAGTTTTGCTGGCATGGGCGCGAAGCTACTACATATGGATGAAACAGTACATTCTACCCTATGTTTGGGTGTGTGTGCCTACCCTCTTGTACATATAGCCAGAAGGAAATATTCAGCTCTTCAAAAGGCATAGATACGAAACCAAGTGTACAGTGGCCGCTGATGGGTTAAAACAGCGGTGCAACGTTGTAATATAAACGACGTAGAGTTTCCAATGAATTAATTGTCTCAATGATACTAACACGCCGGAAGAAATAATTGTCACCTCTCGATTAGGGATCATTGAAGGAGTATCTTTTTTGGAAGACCGGCAGGCCAATCACCTTTCACCATCGCTGCGTTTGTCGGCGAAATACTGCGATGAAGAAAACGTTCAGCATGCGCCTAACAGTGAAATACCGCTGCATGCACGAGTTGACCATTAAAAGTTCAACTACATCGATGCTACTTTCGACATCATCTGCGCACTGATTTTGCGATATTGTGGCTAAACTATTGGGAAATTTGTGCGGATCAGCCAGAGCTGATTTATTTTTTCGCCGGAAGTCGACCAAAATACTTGTACCGTCAGACTACCGTTGCCCCAGTCAACACAGGACGTACCGCACTTTTATAAAAAACTGTTAGCATTGTAGCATAATTTCTAAATCTGTCATGAACCTTTAATTTTGGGTGCTGAAACACAATTTAAATACATAAAATTGCATAATAACCCATTGGTGTCCCGAAAGTGCATGAAATGTTCTGCCATCTTAATAAATATTTTATTACTCGTAGTATTCTTATTCATACGGATATACCTGGTACCAGCCTTCCCTCCAAAGGTGACACAAGTAAATGTGGCGTCTGGTCCATAACATTGGGCACGTAATTTATATCAGCAGCGTAAACATACCATCTAATTACACAGTTGTATCAATCAGCGCTATTTTCCTGTAGGTATCAGCACCGACGCCTCCTTCTGGCAATTCACGAGGGCGGGCTGGCGATCCCTCACCGGAGGAGACCACGACCAGTAATGCCTCACCGACAGGAAGCGACGGAGCCATTTCACGTGTACTTCGCTATCTGCCTGTGTGGATACTTCATCGCATGTTTAGCACTTGTAGCAGAGCTCTTGGTGGTTTTGGTTAACAATCACAGAAAGCGCAGGCTGTTGCAGTTAGCGGAGCAGCTGGGCGTCCCTGATGACAGAGTTCACGCGTGATTTACTATTGCTTGCTATAGATGTGACTGCGTGCGGCCGAAATATCAGCCCCAGAGTGTTGCTTGCATGCACTTCATTTCTTTCTTTACTCGTAGTTTAATTTGAAACACCGAAATTACATCACAGAAACATGGCCATACGCAGCTTCGCACCGTTTTTTAATGTTTCTATTTCTCATACACCTGTCTTGCAGCTGCATCATTTGTGCAGCACATTGCTGTATCGCGACGACATGCCATGTTAACACTAGCAATGGCCGTTCTGGCGTTATGTTTAGTGCAAACGCACCACCCGCGAACTTACCTATGCTATATATTATCGCGTGCGTATTCTCGCCTTTAGCTATTACAAGCGACAGGTAGGACCGCGTTGACACTGCGCTGATAATTAGTGCTGCATATAATATTGCCACATCGTGTGGCACAGCAAGGGGACTGAAGAAGAAGAGAACGAGGTTCGTCTTGGCATCGCGCGTCGACGCTTACGCTTGCCTGGATTCTCATTCAGCGTATATTCTACAGCAGGGTATAGGAGACAATATCATGAAGTAAAGCTTCGCGAAGAAAACCTACTCTTTCTAGGAAAAACTGAACATTGTCGGAACATTCTCAATTTTATTTTGTTAGAGGTTCACGTGTAACGTAGTAGCATTTGGTTCTAAAAGTTCGGTACTCTGTTTTTCTTTAAACGAGCAGTAGGTTGTTATGACAAAGGTCACATACATTGTTAGTTTTACGTGTATTAAAGCTGACAATTTCGAACGTGAAGGCTGCATGCTATGGGCTGTACACCTGTGCTTTTCAAATTTCGGACAAATATGAAGCTCACATAGACAGCAAATTTACATCTCAATTGTCGTGGTACGTACGTTCGAAGTAAACACAGAGATAGCTCCAAACAAAGGTTCATGCAGTGACATACACGCTGCAAGTGAATATTTGGATCAGTGCTTTCGAGAACTGCGAGTGTACGTCTATTTGCTGGAAATTCATCATGCATACATGAAGCAAATGAGTATCCCTCATTTTAGACACCTTTCGTCGATTTCTTTTATCAGTGTGTGAGCTAGTTTCTATTTCGTCAGCATGCAGACGAAATATTCAAGTGTATGCCATGTACATAGCTGGATCAAGTGTATGATAGAATGCGCAGCATCCTCACTCAATAATTGAAAATTTGTAGCCAGGACCTATTGCACTTAGCGTCCTTGTGTAGGAATGACTAATTTGTACTCCCCGGACGATGTATGCTATGTTAGAGTTCTAAATTATGACGTATAATTGCAGGAGATTGTAAAATCGACGCTAAATTTAATTTGATAACTTCTGTGTTTGGGGTATTTCGAAGATGTTCGTGAGAGATTTGCAAGCAATGAAATTGTTTCTTCCATTGAAACTTTTATTCCTGCCACATGAATCCAAGTCGTGACCAAAGTACTTACTTTGGTTGTACTCACATATTTCAGTTCCACGTCCTCAAAATGTTATGCATGTACATAGAGAAAACACAAATACAGTAATAAGCGAACCGTAGATCTGTACGTAAAGATCGATTTCTGATAACAGATACAGGTCCAATCAACTGGTCCGAGTCGTGGAGTCTCCCTCTGATAACAAAGCACGGCGTATTCACTCAGGATCTGAGACAATATTTAGTCATCACAGCGTGAAATGAGCGTTGAGCACATCATAGACGTAAATGGGAAAATTTTTTTCGCCTTTTTGCGTAAAGAGTTTCACCCACAAAGTTTTTTTTAGAGCACGCCTGCCAGGACTTGGCGTTCTTTGCTATGAATCTATCACCCATGCGTTATCGCAGTCAATAGCATGCTGTCAGGATAGCGCCACTGTATCATTACACACTCCATAGCGGAAAGAAAGAGTCTTAAAGGTCTACAAGGCACCAAAAACGTGTTGCCGCTCAGATGAGTGTCTGATTGCTGGTATTTTGTCCCTTGTTTTGGGCGCGGTTGAGACCGGCCATTTGTCAAGAAGTAATCAGCTTTAAAGATAGGTAGTGTAAAGAAACTGACAAAGTTCAAAAGTATGCGAAAGCGAGCATAAGGCTTCTTGAAAAGTAACCAAAACAGCACTTTCCCGTTAGCTGGCACGTCCTACATACGTACTATCACGTGGCGAGGTTATCACATGCACAGAGGGCAGAGCAACTCGGTAATGCTAATTTCTGGGAATGCTAAGGCCGCGCTTTATCTCAGAACTGGTCTCCTATTCATCACATACAATTCACTGCAGCACACCACTGATATTAGTAGTGCGTAAAGAGCATCGACTTCATGGCAAAGTGTGCAGTGTTCAGGTCAGGTTGAATAGAAATGTTTACAATCTATTTTTTTATTTGTTCCATTTTCTTGTCACTTTGTTTTTTTTTATGCGGTGTGTGCAGGCATTTTACAAATCCACAATAAAATATTCCTTGGAAGTAACCAGTTGTTTATTGCTCCTTTATGCTAACGAAAAGTGTACTTGCTACACAAACCGGATGACCTGACAATGAACGTGCAGCACTCCAATATGGAAAGCAAGGACTTAGGCAGCACTTAGGAAATCTATAATTGTCAGCATCATCAAGGATGAACATTTGTTTTTTAATGTGAATTATGATCAAAGCTTAGTTATGTCAATGTTATCCTTTGTTTGAAAGAACTCCGTCGCAGAACCCATTGTCAGTAGAGCGAGTATGCGATGATATTGAATAGTTTTATGTGCGGAACTATGTTCTGCTAAGTGACATGCACGTACCATAATCGTAAGTGCTGCTTACATGGATGCAATGTAGCCCTCGCAAAAATAAAAATTACTTGCCATCTTGGCCCAATGAAAGTGGATGTCCACTCAAGCTTTGGAAACCGCCACTGACTGGAGTCGTAGCCTATGATGTCACCATGGGCTACGACTCCTAAGGGGGGTATTCTTGATAAATACGCAATCACTGTATGAGCCACGAAGCGAAAAATCCGGCGTTAACATACGATGGTACGAAACCCATGTGACCAAGTGGGGACGTCACATGTAACATGATTGCAAAACGTGAATGCGTCATCATCTGTAATGTCGCGTTATGACTTCAGCGCACCAGAAGGCGGCTATGACATCGTCACGCCACACTTTATGGGATAATGGCATCGCCACGTTATGATATCGCCTGATGACGTCATCACGTCAAACGTGATGTAATGCATAGACGTCATCGTCATGTGATGAGATCACCTGATGACGTCACGTGATGCCTCTTGCAGAAGCAGCACACTGTGCGCTTCCCATTTGTTTGCACTGCCTCTTGAATCAGCCCATGATGACGTAACAGGAAAACGTCATCACGTCAAACGTCGCGAGATAACGTAATCACACCAAAGGTTCCGTGATGACATCATCAAGTGAAACGTTACGGGATAACGGCATCGTCATGTGACGATATCGCCTGATGACGTCATCTGACGACGTCTTAACGTCAAACGTTACGTCACACGAAGACGTAATCGTGATGTGATGACGTCATCGTGACCTGATGACGGCATGCGATGCCTCTTGGAGAAGCAGCACAGTGTGCGCTTCCAGCTTCCTTGCAGTGTCTCTGGCACCGGCCCTCATTTGTGCGTGGGTATGCGCATGCGGATACGAAAGAGCCCGACCAACTAGAGGCTAACTGCTTCGCCAGAAAATACTGGCCTCTCAGTTCTGAACAGAACTACTTACCACAGAATGTGCGGCTGCTGAATGCCACAAGAATGTGAAAGTAGTCACAAATAGGTTCGAAAGTACATACCATTACCTATGTAAGAGGCGTTCATTTCAGCGCATCTCAATATGAGACGGCGAGCTCATTTCCTCGACAGAAGCGCCCAGGAACTGTGAGCCTGGCGGCGAAAGAACGCGCCACAGCGCCCAACACCAACCTCAGCACCAAAACCTTCAAATTCGGAGGCCACAACGATCTCGGGCCACATATGATTTTAAAGGCTATTATAAGAGCATAAGCTTAGACTTTGTGTTGCTTTTAGAGCTCGTACGAGCGGCTGTTTGTCCGCAGCGACAAAAATCTTTAGAAAAATAATACTAGAGCCAGAGAAGTAGCACGCGTCTCGCCTTCTTGCTCGTTTCGAAGGCCCCTGCACCTGCTCTGGCGGTGCTACATAAAGGCAAGGTAACGCTAGCGGCAAAGATGCCGTGACAGCTCACTCGATTCCCGAGCCGTAGAACGTCTGTCGCGCGTAAGGTGTCCAAAGTAGACGGCAATATCATAGAGAAAGGAATTCAACAAGAGGGGACACTCCCGTAGAGCCCAGCGGCCGAATTGACTGCAGCGCGCCAAGCGGTCGGCATCAATCACTTCCGTTTTCGGTTTTGGGACGCGCATTTTGAACGATAGCTAACACGCCGGCGTCGCCTTCATTTTTTTTTCTGCTTGACCGCGCACGGTATTCGTGCGAAATCGTTATATTATTTGGTAAAAAATTATTGCGAACGATCTTGTCAAGTCCCATCGAATCTGTGCCACATGCAATTTCACAAAGTAGACGCAGGACTCCTTGTGAAATGAGTAAATATTTATTTTGCTCTATATAAAAGCTCGTTCCGCGCTTTTCGTGCGTTCATCGGACGTTTTGACCCCAGGTAAGCAGCAGTACCCGTATCCTGCGGACGGCATCAGCCGAAAAAAAGTAAATTACAAGCATATTACAAGTACAAGCGTGTAACACCATGTTACAGCATGTTACAAGCATGTGGCATTTTGGTATTTAGACATAGGAATACTGCGTGTACAGGCGAAACACGCGAAAGCGGTGAATAGAGGGAATTTCTTTAACAAAATAAATTCGCTTTTTCATACATGGCGTTGAAAATACCCGACTCATCCCAAACAATACCAAAAAATATGATAACATCTGATTTCCAAGCATTCCCCCATTTCCCGGCACTATTTGCTACACTTTAGCCGCACAAATACACGGGCGACTTCGCGTTTCCAAAACTTGGCCTCGGGCGACGCGACGGTACGCTACATACATAGAGATGGACGCAACAGAGGCTCCAGCCAGCCGGACCATGCTTCACGTTCGCAGAATGCCTTCTACTGGCACTCAAGACAAATTCATGGGTGCAAAGCCTGTTTTCAGTCCTTTAGAAGATGGAATTTTAGAATTACAAGTTTCTGATATGTTCCGCGGCGTTAACTCTTGCGCGTTCTGCCGGCGCCAGCAACACACTCCCATGTTATCACTCTTGGCAATCGCCAAACGCGTTTTCGAAAGGCGTGAGTACCGAAATAAGGTATATATTGTTGCGGGGCCACAAAAAAAAGCGTCACAAACTTGTCCCTCGGAAATGGCGCGTAGCACAGATTCGATGGGACATGACCAGATCGTTCCCGACCACTTTTACCAAATAAACCGATTCCGCACGATGAACGTGCGCGGTCGAGCAAAAAGAAAAAAAAAGGGGGGGGCGGGCGCAGCCGGCGTGTTAGCTAGCGTTGAAAATGCGCGCTCCCAAAACCGAAAACGGAAGTGATTGATGCCGACCGCTTGGCGCGTAGCCGTCAATTCGGCCGCTGGGCTGTATGGGGGTTTCCGCTCTTGTTGATTTCCTTTCTATATGCTCTAAGATTCATTACACGTCAAACTAAGTTTGTCACCACGGCCGAGCTGCTTATCGCTAACTGCGTCACAGCGCGCTGTGCGGCCAGCGGACCTCGAAAGTAACCCAAAAAGTAACAAAATTACTTTTCAGTAATGTCTGGCGTTAGCGAAAGCGACTGGAAACTTCTAGCAAGATGCACTAGGCTACGCACCACGGCCGAGTTGGTTCTCGCTAACTGCGCCTTGTGAGGCCAGGGAGCCTCAACAGAACCGAAATACGTTACAATAATCCCCTAGGAAGCGTCGGAAACATGTCCCAGTCCGATTCATTAACCCAAATGGACTGCGCCAGGACGGCCGAGCTGTTTTTGCTAACTGTGTCTTCTTCTTCTTTCTGGGGTTTTACGTGCCAAAACCAGTTCTGATTATGAGGCACGCTGTAGTGGAGGACTCCGGTATAATTTTGACCTCCTGGGGTTCTTGAACGTGCACTACAACGCAAGCACACGGGCGTTTTTGCATTTCGCCTCCATCGAAGTGCGGCCGCCGCGGCCGAGATTCGATCCCGCGACCTCGTGCTCAGTAGCGCAACGCCTTAGCTAACTGAGCCACCGCGGCGGGTCTAATTGCGTCTTAAATCTCGGTCCTGTGCCGTAAGCCTAATTGCGTCGTACACTGAGAAACGAAATTTCTCACCTTGCCGTAGTCCAATAGTGCAGTGTTATCTTGTCCAAGTACAGAAGGAATGCAAGAATACGCCGGGAGCCCAAGAAACCAGGATACATTTAAAAAAAAAAAAAGGAGACAGACGGGTCGCCGCGGACGAGCGCTCAAACGCGCGCGCAGCCGCCCTCGCTCGCTTCGGGGGAGTGTCTGGAGGATGACGCATGCATCTGGCGCGTCATTGGCCTGTCGCTAGATAAGGCAAGAAAATTAAGTCGCAAAGCTTAAGTTCAGTTATACGCAAAACATTTTATTTTTTGCGGCAAGGAATTTAAAACATAAATCAATGTCTGCTAACCTAATTTCACTTCATTTCGATGCTCGCGGCAACTAGCATTCGGCATCAATACTATAGTGTGGCGTATGGTGACGTGTTTCGTGCTGCCAGTTTTTGCAGAGTGCCCCATCTTGTTAAATTTCTTTCTCTGTGGCAATACTGCAGCGCGCCGTACGCCGCACTACCGACGGGCCAATCGGCGATCGCGAAGCTGCATGACGTCAATGCCAGGTTGGTCAGCTCCAGCACGCTACCGTCACCTACCACACAAGCATCGGCTAAAGCTTCTATTCCCGGCAAAATAAAGTCCGCTGGCATAAAGTGATGTAACTAAACGGAAACTGACATATCCACCAATGAGTTGGATGGGTGGATGTCTAATTTTCCCTTTAATTACTTCTCTCCACCTAGCGGGTTTCCGCTGAATAGTTACGTTGTAGTGAAGAAGAAGGACGATGCAGTGGGGTATCCTTACCAGCGCTGTCTAGTGGGTCTGTCTCTCCAGCGCATCGCTCGGACTACGCCACTCGCGCTCGCGGTTACTTGAAATGATCCAATGGTTGGCCCTAACGCCTGTGCACAATAAATGCCTTTACAAGTGGTGGAGGTGCTGGGTAAGTCTTGAAAACGCCAGCATGGGAACACTGAGGATCGGCGTGGAAAGCTGCGCATATTTCGGAACGCAGGCTGCGAGGCACTACTAACAACCACTGGCGACCGTGGGAGCTGTAATTGCGCCGGTGAAGCAGTTCGTCGCGAATGGCGAAATAGTGAGCTTGACGGCGCAACGCGCGGGTTGTTGACCTGGTCGATGGATCAGAGAGCCAGCCTATAATCGACGCAATCCATCGACCTTTGCACCATCGCTTCCGAGCAGCGCAAGGCCCCTGGATTGCGTCCTGGATTGCGTCGAAGAACGCGGACGGGTCTTCCTCTCCGAAGTAGTTGAAGCTGTTGTCAAAGAGTGCCACGTTGTTCATCGCACAACAACGGCGTACCATCCTCAAACAAATGGACTTACGGAACGATTCAACCGTACGATCGGTGACATTATCTCAATGTACGTCTCCTCCAACCACATGAACTGGGAGGCCATTCTGCCCTTCGTCACCTATGCGTACATTACCGCTACACAGAGCACTACTGGTTTTTGGCCATATTTCTTATTCTACGGCCGGCACCCATCGCACACTATCGACACAATGCTATCCTACCAGCCCAACGCATCTGAATGTGCGCCCATTTCTGACACGGTGAGACATGCCGAAGAGTGCGGCCACCTCGCCCGGGCCTTTACCTCCAATGACCAAGAGCGCCAGAAGAACACTCGCGGTGACCTCTGCGCCCACCTTTCTTCCTGGAGCGCTTGTGTGGCTCTCAGTCCCTTCCGCTGCACCTGGTCTGTCTTCCAAGTCAATGCCCAAGTATGAAGGTCCCTACCGCATCGTCGACCGTGCATCACCCGTCAACTATGTGGTTGAGCCCGTTGAACCATCTTCGGACATGCGCCGTCGCGGACGCGACATTGTCAACATCGAACGCCTCAAACCTATGATCCACTAATAGTGACGAACTGTTAGGTCGCCAGACGGCTCCCTTTTTCGTCCCCGGGGTAATTGTAGTGAAGAAGAGGGACGATGCAGTGGGGCATCCTTACCAGCGCTGTCTAGTGGGTCAGTCTCTCCAGCGCATCGCTCGGACTACGCCGCTGGCGCTCGCGGTTCCTTGAACTGATCCAACAGTTGGCCCTAACGCCTGTGTGCACTAAACGCCTTTACAACGTCAATAAAGTAATGTGTAAATTTTTCATTTATGAAAAGCATTTTATGTCGACTGTCAAACGTCAAGCACCAACGAGTGTTCCCATACCGATCAAGATAAGCTGCAGTGCACGGCTATACTCTAAAAAAAAAAAAGAGTAAATTGGGTTTTAGAACGAACCGCCGGGGCTCTCTGCCGCTATGTTTTTTGTAGCTGTTCTTGCCTCTTTATCCTCTCCTTGCAATATTTTCACACAAGAAGAAAATACGCTGATATTCGCGGTGTCGACGGCTGTAATGCGAACACGGCCGAGCCGATTGACATTTCGCAGACGGTAACTGTGCACTGCAGCTGAACTTGTATCGGAACGCTCGTTGGTACTAAACGTGTCGCAGTGGAGATCGTGTATCATCAAATTGCCAATTTATGGAGCTTTTTCTTCTGGCTGGCGAGCTAATTGCGATGGAATAGTTGTTCGTCACGTATGTCTGTGTCAAGTCAACCGGTAATAAACGTCAGAGACGCGCGAACGGATGTAAAGCAAAATTTATCTAGATGAATAGGACTGAAACAAAACATGCAATAAACACAGAATACAGAGTGAAGGTTGCTACAGCAAACTCATCTACACTAAGTGCTACGCGCAGTGTACAAGGAAAGAGCAAGTACGTCTCACAGCTTCAGTTCTGTCGTCGATCGGCGGTAGATCGTCCGAGCTGTCGCGACGATTCCCTTTGAAGGCGAGCCAAGGCACGATGACCCCCGTGCGAGGTGAGCCAAGGCAGGGTGAAGGCACTGGTCATCAAATGAGGCAGGCGACGGCCCACGGCTGCATTACCGGTGCCAGAGCACTCGAACGTGTTTCTAGCGGGTGACTTGCACCGCCACAACTTCACGTGCTGCTTCGAGCAAGAGGCGGCCTCAAAGGAAAAGCCTTGGTAAGGCCTCGCCCCGGACACGGCCTGAAGCTGCTCCAATAGGCGGCTACGAGTAGGCAAGAGCCAAGCCTGCTCCAAACAGCGTCACACCAGGCATTACTCCTCGTCTGCTGCGACAGGCAGGATTGTTGCACTAAGGGCCGCTCCAGGTACCGCGGCAGGATCTCCCGGCACAGCGCACTGGTCTTGTGTCTTTCAAGTCGCAATTTCCCTCTATCCGTTGGCCACCGGCCTCTCTTTCGTTTTTGGTTTTTCTTTTCTGAACGCTGCCAAGCGCGCAAGCTGCCCCTGGCTCGTCTTTTGTTTCTTTTGTTTCTCAAACAGTCCACACACATAATCAACACTCATAACGTCCTTGCACTACAAATATATCCCCCCACTTCAAGGGATATGGACACAAAATCTGAAAATTTTACGAAAATCTTTTTCTTCTTCTTTTTACGAAAATGTTGAAAATTAATCCTCAGTGTGTGATTACACCGAAAAGAAGTAGTCACTTAGCTCATTTTTGAGCCGATGGCTTTATTTTTTGCGTTTTTGGGAGCACGCGCCTCGCCGCCCGACCCGCGGGAGTTAGAAGGCGTGACGTCACGACACCCTCGTCGGATAGCCAGCTGGCCGCGGTCATTCGAAGCGCGCCGACGCCGCCATCGCGAGCATGGATTTGAGTTCTGGTGCGTCTACCAGCGATGAGTACACATCTGAAGACGAGGACCATTCCAACTTGGCAAGAATTACCGCTTACGGTTACGAGCCTTCCGCGTCAAGCGACGAAGAAGAGCAGGCGGCCGTGCAAGTGCCGGTCAGGTTTTTGCGAACGGTCGCGCGAAGATTTCGCTCTGCACCAGGCACTTATACAAGAATTATTGGTCATTTCCTGGTGAAAATATACGGCAGTGGCGTAATCGTGTTGCTGCCGAAGATTTACACCAGCAGCGAAGTAGAATATACTTGGTTAGTGCAAAATTAGCTGTTTCTTTTTCGGTTCGAGCTCTGTGCCACCACGTGGCAGCACCATACTGGCCGCTCACGTTTAGGGTTCCGCCCGAGCGCCCCAACGCCCGCGTTTACCCGATTACCGGGCAAGCTACAGCTCTCTAATAGGCAGGTATCCAAAGTTTACGCACTTTCTCGTCTCTGGGAAACATGTGCGATGGCGTGTCATGGCCGGCGATGATGTTATAACGGTAATTTCTGGGCATTTCCTTCCGCCGCGACAAACGCGTCAATACCGAGCGACGACCGCGGGAAGCCTCATGTAAGACGCACCACCTGCGTGGAGCGCCGAAGGGGATAGTGTTTCAGACGGACCACGTGCGAAGATAGCCGAAAGGGGTTAAACAAACGCTGCAAGGGACCGACACCCCTGGAAACACTGCGACAGCTGTGGCCGACCTTGGCCGCCGGTGGGTGTTATGGCGTGAAATTTCAGCTTCTGCCGGCGGCCGATAGGTGGCAAGGTGCAACATAATATGGCAAAAAAAAATGTTTCTCGTTCTTTTTTTCAAAGCAGCTTGATGTATTCGTCATTTTCAACAGTTCAACTTTTGTTCCGACGCAAAAAACCACCCGCCAACTTTTGTGTCCATATACCTTTAAGAATGTTGTTTGGGGAACAACTTGTTCATAGTGCACACAATTAGACAACATACAGAAACACAATTTGCATGCTGCTGTACACAGCTGTCCGAGAGGAACTTAATGTAAGAAACAGGAAAAATTAGTTAAGCAGGACACCACTGGGGATGTCAGACACGGCTAAGATAGTGAGCACCTATGTTGTCAGCCTCTTTTACATATTCCACAGTAAACCATATTCAGTAAGGAGCTTTGACACTCTTCTAAAAGATTATTGATCGGGTCAATGTGCTGACAGCTCAAATCCCTCGCTACGTCAACATTTTTATGGGTCTCTCTCTCTCTCTGGTGTAGAGCCACAGATGTTAAAATATTTTATGTTCTTCCGCAATCTCCGACTCGACGGCAACTGCAGCGTACTGCTGGTTGTGTGGTTCTGTTTCCCTTTCCTCCTATCTTTTAAGGAGTGCTAAGAGGTTTATTAGCAACGGATGTAGGCGAACGGGTAGCAGTCACATGCGTACGTCCAAGGACAGCAACCTCGAACTCATGCCGGTGGCGATGCTGCTGAGGCACAGGTTACTCTTCTTCATTACAATTGCCCTCCGCCGCAAAAGGCGCCATCCTGGCGGCTTAAGGCGAAGACACTACTATTGGGTCGTAGTACGGCTTAATGCGACAGACGTGGACAAGTTCGCGGCCGCGATTGCGCAGGTCTGTCGGTTGCTTGAGGGGCTCCACGAGGTAATTGACGGAGGACGTTTGCTACAGACCGCGGTAGGGCCCGACGTATTTCGCGACAAGTTTTGCGGAGTGGCCGGGTGTGGTAGCGGGTACCCGAAGCCAGACCAGAGAGCCAGGGGAAAATGTTGGTGCAGAACGGTCAGCAGGTTGACGGGATTGCTGCTGCCACTGGTCCTCGGTGGAAAAAGAGCGGGCAAGCTGGCGGCATTCTTCAGCATGTCGAGCAGCTTTAGACAGCGGAGTACTTTCGGACGCATCAGGTTTATATGAAAGAATTGTATCGAACGTATTAGATGGTTGTCGCCCATATAGGAGAAAGTACGGAGAAAATCCAGTAGTTGGTTGGGCCGCAGTATTGTACGCATACGTCACGAAAGGGAGAACTTGGTCTCAATTTGAATGATCAGAGGCGACGTACATTGACAGCATATCACCAATAGTACGGTTGAAGCGTTCTGTCATGCCGTTAGTTTGCGGATGGTACGCTGTACTTGTGCGGTGAATGATTCGGCATTCGTCGAGTAGTGCCTTCAAAGCATCGGCAGGAAAGGCTCGGCCCCTATCGCTCAGAAGTTCGCGAGGGGCACCGTGGCGCAGAACGAAATGGTGTAACAGAAACGATGCAACATCGCGGGTGGTGGCAGTCGGCAGAGCGGCGGTTTCTGCATAACGGGTCAAGTGATCCACGGCAACAATAATCCAGCGGTTCCCTGCTGGAGTGGATGGTAGCGGTCCGTATATGTCAATACCAACACGATCAAAGGGACGACTAGGGCAGGGAAGTGGTTGTGACGGGCAGACTTGTCCGGGAGGTAATTTTCGGCATTGGCACTGAGTACAGGAGCGAATGAACTTTCGCACGTGGTTATGCATGTCGCGCCAATAAAATCGGAGGCGTAGTCGAGAGTAGGTCTTGAAGAGGCCGGCATGCGCGCACTCTGGGTCAGCGTAGAAAGCGTCGCAGATAAGGTCACGGAGATGTCGGGGTATCACAAGAAGCCACTTGCGTCCGTCAGAAAGGTAATTACGACGATAAAGAAGGCCATCGCGAATGCAGAAGTGGGTAGCCTGGCGGCGAAGAGGGCGAGATGGTGAAGAGGTGGATGGATCAGAAAGGATGGTGATGAGAGCACTGATCCAGGGATCCTTGCGCTGCTCCGACGGCATGTTGTGCAGTGCATGTGGTGTAAGTGCGGGCTCAAGGGCGGATAGGCAAGCGTTGTCAGCACCTCCACCACTTGCTAAGAGGTTTATTAGCAACGGATGTAGGCGAACGGGTAGCAGTCACAAGCGTACGTCCAAGGACAGCAACCACGAGCTCATGCCGGTGGTGATGCTGCTGAGGCACAGGTTACTCTTCTTCATTAGAGGAGGTTAATGTGGAATAGGCTTCCTCGCGAACCGCGGTCGATAAGGTAGTCATAATCGTTCCGTTTTTCGACCACTGTGAAGGGACCCTTCCATGTCAAGGTTAGCTTGTTCTTCTCTGATGGAAGGAGCAGTAACACTTTACCGCTGGCAAAAAGCTGTCTGACTCTTGACTTTCGATCATTGTACTTCTTTTGGAAAGCTTTTTCCTTCTGGAGCTCTTCGCGAGCCATCTTGCAGGTGTACTGTAGTCTTCCCTGCCGCTCTACGGCATATCCGTACTTTGTCATGGTCTCCGCCGAGATCATGACCTGTCCACAGTTCATTAAGGATGGACATCGGTCCTCGCACAAATCGTGCACACAGGAGGTCACATAGCGAAAATCCAAGGCTTGCTTGTGGGACCTCTCCGTAGGTGAAAAGCAATCGGGCCAAGTATCGATCCCATTTTTAGGGCATTCCTGACACCTGTTGGATCATTTGCTTAAGCGTTCCATAAAATTTCCACAAGACCTTTCGCCATGGGATTGTACGGCGTTGTGGGCAATTGTCGAAATGACAGTAGTCGTCCCAGTTCCTGCATTAGAATGGATGTGAAAGACTTGCCATGGTCACTCACTATCTCACGTGCAACACCAACACGGGAGAAAATTTCTAGCAGGCCTTCTGCTACCGGCTCTCTCTCAATACTTGTTAATGCTACCGCATCAGGGTAGCTTGTAGGAAAGTCGATAACGTTCATAACATACTTATGCTCTTTATCGGACGTTGGCGACAGAGGACCAATTATGTCGACTGCGACTATGGAATGGTGTCCCGATGATGGCCATATTCTCCAACGGCACGCGACCTAAAGGTGCTTTGGCACTGCACTGTTCTTTGGCATATGCCACAAAATTTGACGAAACGTGTAACATCCGCCCGTACTCCCGGCCAATAAACTTGATCAAGGACATGGTCTACTGTCCTCTTTTGTCCCTGATGTCCGCAAGTAACTTTTCAGGCGCCATCTTCAGTACTGTGCCCCAGAAATTCTTCGGAACCACAAGTTGATCCAAGTCCCAGCCTTCTGCAGTCTAGTAGCGGCGGAAGAGGATGCCGCGAACCAACACAAACTCGATTACAGCTTGCTTCTTGGAGGTGCCTCGTCTGTCCAGTGCTGCGAAGCAGGCTTCTAGCGTGGGGTCCATGCTTTGCAACTTCCGCAGTTCCTCCGAGCTGATGTTTAACGGGTTGACTTGTGGTGCGGGTAGTTGCTGTTATTTCTTTTCCCGGTAGCAGCCGTCATTTCTTTCTTCACGTGAATCGTTCGCACTGCCGATTGACAATTGTGAATCCAATTGCTTGTACTTAGTATCGTCAATGAGAAGGACACCTTAAACATCGCCAAGTACAACTTCGTAGAAAGTATTATCCATACAAACTGCATGAACGTGGCCCTTGAAAAGCAGCGAGCTAATGTGCACCTTTGCCTCTGGCAATTTTTTGCAGACCAGTCTAATAGGCGTATAATGCGGATAGTACCAGTCAGTTTGGAGTTCGGAACGAGGGACCGTTTCACTACGACGGTGTCGCAGCCGGCGTCTCGCAGGATGGTCACCCTTTTCTCTTCAAGCTGGCCCATTACCGTCGGCATCAGTTTGGACACACCTGCAGACGTTGTACCACTCTGAGCAACGTGAAGAACGTCATGACTGTCTTCTGCACTTTGTTGAGCAAGTTCTTCTTGATTTTTTTTTTCAATTACGACTTGTCCCAGTCTTAAGAGAGAGAGCATGACGCTTCACCACGCCTGTTAGAGCCAGTAGGGCAAGCATCTGCCCTATGACCTGTCTTCTTTCATATCCAGCAGGGTGATCCCTCTGGAGCTCAGGATCTAGTCCAGCAGTCGGAAGCTGGGTGTACCTGTTTGTTACAAAGAAAGCAGAGCAGTTTTCCTTTGCTTTCATTTTTAGCCACTGCTTTATTGTGGGAAAGAATCTTCCCCTCGTCTTCATTTTATTTCTTGCATCTAGCAAGATTTTTTATACCTTGCGCTTCAGGATCGGTGTGATCAGTACTGGTCGGCTGTCTAGTTCACGACACCCTCTTTCCTTGCGAATGACAGCCAACTTTTCCTCGCAGTGTCATAAGAACTGTTCAGACACAATGCTATCTCGCAGCGCTTCATACGTCTTCGGTGTCTTGGCTAACTCTTGCCAGTGGTCAAAGAAGCAGAGAAGACGTCCTGCAAACTGTCTTGCCGTCTCAGCATTTTCAGACTTCGTGTCCCGAAACATCACGCGATACCCTTCTGCCGTGTAGCGAACCGCTGCACAAGAGTCTGTTTCAACTTCGCATAATCCGTGGCGTCTTCCGCATACATCCGACGTACTCGTGCTACTGTTAACGCTTCACCGGTCAGACACAGGCTTAATAACAAGGCCCACTTCTCGCGTAGCCGACCTTGACAAGCAGCCACTCTCTTAAACCTATATATATATATATATAATATATATATATATATATATATATATATATTGACGCGAAGTAAGCGGCCCACTACAGGCACGAGATCACCAGAGTGAAGACGACGAAGGGCGCAAGTGTGCGCGCGTTCTCTTACTTGAGTGTCGGCCATCATTAAAGAAGGTTGTTCTCTGTCGGCGAGCCCCGATTAATTATCTTCGTGACAATATATATATATATATATATATATATATATATATACATATATGCATTTAGTACATCCCTATCCTCGTTATAGGGCGGAATCATCCTATGAGGACTACGAAAATATTGACCACCACCATTCTCATCGCTTACGACACTCGCATGTGAACGCTCTGCCTCTATTATCTGCCGTCTCTCCTCGAGGAGCGCTCGTTCGGCCTCCATGCGGGCTAACCTTTCCGCATGTTCTTACTGCGTCGCTATCTTTGTTTCTTCTTGTTCCTTTGCTCGCTGATCTCTCATGTCCTTCTGCTCTGCGCTCGCCCATGAATTCAAGGCCTCTCCGCTCAGTCTCATCTGCTTACCTAACTCAACTAGCATTCCCTTTTCGTCCATTATCGTCTACCGCGCACAAACCACGTGCGGCTCTAACATGAAACGACAGAGTTTGGCCTGACGCGGACGCCAGGAGTTTGTGATGGAATAGTTGTTCTCTGTATATGTATGTCTGCAGTCAAGCGGTAATGAACGTCAGAGACGCGCGAACGGATGCAAAGCAAAATTTATCTAAATTGATAGGACTGAAACAAAACAGGCAATAAACACAGAATACAGAGTTAAGGTCCCTAAAGCAAACACATGTACACTAAGCCCTGCGCGCAGGGTTCAAAGAAAGAGCAAGTATGTCTCACTGCTTCAGTCATGATGGTGTCGTCGATCGGCGGTGGATCATCTGAGCTGTCACGACGATTCCCGCTGGAGGCGAGCCAAGGCAGGATGACGGCACTGGTCATGAAATGAGGCAGTCGATGGCCCACAGCTGCATTACCGCGGCCAGAGCCACGGCCGCTGGATAAAAAAAAAACAGGTGCGACCTGCCGCGTGCATTGAAAACGGATGTGATCCGCCGCGGCGCCACACGTTTTGTCTAGCATCGGCATAGCAAATGCGTCAGGAACGCGCTTGGAGCACTGTCGCGCGTGCAAGCCGACGCGTTTCATCGCCGATGACTAGCGCCGTTCGGCCCAGCCAAGCGGCCGACAATGCAACTACGGCCGTCACGTTCACTCTTATTGCAGCGCGCCCGACACGGCAGGCCACACGTTTTTTTTTTTTTTTTATCCAGCGGCCGTGCCCAAGCACTCGAGCGGGTGTCGGGCGGGTGACTTTCACCGCCGCAACTTCACGTGCCACCTCGAGCAAGAGGCGTCTTCAAAGCAAGGGCCTCGGTTAGGCCTTCGCCCCGAACACAGCCTGAAGCTGCTTCACAGGCGGCTATGAGCAGGCAAGAGCCAGGGCTGCTCCAAAACGGCGTCACACCAGGCGCCCCTCCAAGTCTGCACCGACAAGCGGGCGCGTTGTCCTCAGGGCCGCCCCAGGTACCGTGGCAGGAGCTCCAGGAAGGGACGCTAGACCGGCGTCTTCGAAGTCGCAGAGCCCCCTCTGCCCGTTCGGCACCGGCCTCTCTCCTTCCTTTTTAACAGCGTAGCTGTTTAAACCAGCTGCAATTTGTGGTGCGTATCAAGAAACTACCAAGAAATAAAATAAAAAAATTACTCCATCTCCCGCTAAAAGGAACCATGTGTGGATGCGAAGCAGCGGGGAGATGGTTAGCTCGAGCGGCAGATGGTGTAATCGGCTTCGCGTTGCCGCGCCGCCTCGGGATCCACCGCTCGACGTTGACAACACATATCCACGATGTGAGTGATGATGATGAGCTAAGCACCGGGGGATCATTCGGGCAGAACGCCGGAAGCGTTCTTCGGAAGCCGGAAGCTGGCTTCCGGAACCGGAAGTGGAACCAGAAGCGGAAGCCGGCTTCCGGAGGCCGGAGCATGCGCAGTACGGGTCTGGACGGCGGAGGGAGGGAGGGAGTGGCATAGCCCCGACCATAAGCTGCTTCGCATCTAATAAACTTTCTTGCCGCGGCGGGATTCGAGCCCGAGTAACCACGGTCCCAAGGCGAGCGTCCTAACCCCTAGGCTATACAGCCACTTTTTTTTTCTTTATTACCTGGGAGCTGAATCTTCAGTAACACAAGAAACAAGGCGCTACAGGTACATAATCAAAAGTCAGGCAAGCATTAAGCCCAGACCACACGTACGCTTGCAGACGCGCGTAAGCTCGCGTCTACGCGCCCTGCGCCTGCCGCGCCTAGCGAGGAATAGCGGTTTGCATCCACAAATACGCGCGACTGCGCGCGCCCACTGACCTGACTCGTTGACACCTTGGCAGACGCCACTTCGTATTTCGTTGTAGACAGTGTTTCAAAATGCTTCTATATCAATAAACGTAATTGTTATAATTTAGAGCTGTTAGATAGGCACAAAAAGTGAAGAAGAAGCACTTTCTTGCATGGTATAAAACTGCTTAACTGAGAGAAGAATTTACCGCGCCGTCGCTGCGTAGCCAGGCGCACCGACGCGAGGCAGCCCAGGCGCGCAATATCTGAGAGCAGCTGATCATCGAGATCGCGCGGCGTTTCGACGCGTACGAGCCATGCCGCACCGTCTGGCGCATGCGTGGGCGCGCGATCGCGCGTTTGCAAGCGTACGTGTGGTGTGGGCTTTAGGCATATCTTACATACATCATAGGCTATACAGCAACGCTTGCAGGGCATGCATTATGCGAACCATATGATTCGGTTTGACCGTCGTCGTCTGCGTCCACAGCTGGCGGGTTCGTACGCTCTTGCTCTGCGAGGTGAAGAGGTTTTGCGCGCTGTGAGAGCGAGAGAGAGAGAGAGACGCATTCACGGAGTGGGTCTCCGAAAACGCGATGTCGGCATTGGAATGCGGTGTCGGTGTTGCAAGCTGCGCTATGCAACGCGCAGTGACGGCCGTAAGTCCGAGACGCCTGAAAAGAAATTATCATCATCATGAGTAATAAGATGAAAAGTTCGTGCGCACTTCCGGAAAATGCTGGGCTACCATCGTCCAGCTTCGCTGTTTCAAGCGTTGCGCGGCCGAGTGCAAGGTTTTTGTTGTTTCTTTTCGAAACTCTACCAAGCGCGCAAGCTGCCCCTGGCTCGCCTTCTTCTGTTTCTTCATTCTTCAAATCTTCATACACAAGCCTCAAGAGTTCTCAAACAGTGCACGCACTTAAAGAACACTCGTGACGTCCTTATACTACACCGATGTTTGTGTCGCAGGTGACGGCAACTCGCTGGTGCCACCTGCACGCACTGTTTCTCGTAGAATGTATGCTGGTAGATTGTATGATTAACAATGTTAATTGCCTGCCTTTTTTTTTGTTCTTTGAGCAAGCACTTTCGACAGCCACCCGATACCGCTGCAAGTAAAGTAGCCATATACTCTGGGTGATACTAATATTACTAGGCGTGAGGAATATTCGAGTTCCGAATTTGAATGGAATAATATCTAATCGAATGATTCAATTCGATTTTCGGATTGCTAGTATTCGAAGTTGCGAGTAATTCGAGAGTACGAATATCTAAAACGGGACAAAGGCCAATAGCGTAACTTTGTTAGAGTGGTGGGGTTAAAACTGCTAGCAGCGTTACAGTAAGCCTTTCGTTAAAACTTTGACCGGTGTGCTGGTTCAAAAGCGAGCGCATGTAAATGAATGCATGAATGAATAAACCTTTATTTGAAGTAGTGACTTGTCAGTCGAGGTGGGAGGGTCCCTTATGCCAGGAACCCTCTGGCTTAAAAAAGAAAACGTGAGAAAAGTGTCAAGCCCTTCACAACTTCACTTCCGAAACGAAGGCACGGACTTTTGCGTAGTTCAGTCGCGTATGCCTGCAAGCCCCGTAAAACACTTTTATACAAACACCTTCCTTTAGATCCTGCCTCAACTACCGTCGCCGCGCGCTTATATCGGGTTGCACCAACACCACCTAGCACTAGAGAAGGCCTGTATAGAGCTCCGTGACGTCATCGCAGTGAAAGTAGCCTAAAAGCTGGCTTCACCTGATAATTCCAAGGTTTTTCATTCCAATATGCAGTTTTTCCCACATCTTTTTTTTTTACTTGCGACTTTGATGATATAGGAAATAATTGTACTCCCGGATATTTTCAGGATGCTTAAAAAACGTAGGCTTAAAATAATTCACCAGGCTCTTCACAGCCGAGCACATGAAATTTATAACATTGCACAGCTATAAATTTTCTTTTGACAAATATTTAATCATGACACATAATAATGCATGCAGGCAGAAGAATACTTCAGAAAAATGATTATGCTAAAAGAGTTTTCAGCTTCCGTTTCGAAGCCTTGCTTTCAGTCAGTTTGTTTTCATCTTTGTTACGCTTTGCAGAATTGCTTTCAGCCAGCTTGTTATTCTCAACTTTACACAGATTGTTGAGCAGTGTGTTAGCAGCAGCACTGAGAACATAGTTTAGCACTATTTCAGGTTAGTGCCCATCATCGCAGAAGTCCAAGTCTTCGTTACAGTCAATTAGGGAAGTTGTGAGGATGACAAGCACTTCTCTTTGTTTTGCACAAGCAAAACATTTCGATGCATACTTCGCACTTCTCAGCTTATCAAGGGCAATTTGCATCGTGAGCACAGCATGCACAACTAACGCCCGTGGAACTTTTAGTCCACCTCGTGTTGCATTTGCAATCAACACATCATCGTCCAGTTCTATACTCCGATTTTCAATAATCAGGTTTTCTTGACATGAAGAGCAGACAAGTTTTTTCACTTCAGCGTGTGCACAATATCCAGCTACATATGTGATAGCTGGTAGCATTGCCTCCTTCTGCTTCACATCATCATCGGTCACAGTGACATCAAATTGCTTGACGACGACTTGTACGTCCGTGGTGGGAAGACAAGGTGCAGTGGCATCCAAGTTGGGAAGATCAAGTAGTTTCTGGAGTCTGAGCTTCTGCTCAGATTCATAAATCTGACGTATTGAAACATGATATTGGGCACCAGACAGCTGACTGCATCGACCGAAGCGGTCCTCCAAGCTCTCAGTTTGAAACTTCCCTAATAAAACATACCTGAACCCAAGCTCTTCAATGCAATATGCTGACACCTCAATAAGAGCATGTGAGTTATGACGCAGTACTGTGTTTGTTTCACGAGTTAACTAGCCAGCATCATGTTTCAAGCTCTGCCAGTAGTCCAACCAATCCACAATCTTGTTTAGATAGTCAATCTGGCGGCATTTGAGTGCACTTATCGGTTCTTCAAAAGGGTCTCTCAGGCGCTGGCCCTTCAATGGTGTCTTGACATTGACTATGTTCCACCATGTCAGAACACTGTTAACAAATTCCAATGTACTATTTGCATGATCAAGTGCCCACTTTGGTGCTCCTTAGTGCTGCAACAGTGGAACTGTTGAATATCCTGAGTGCGAGTTTGACATTCTGTCGCTCCAGATTAGATGGATTCAGAGCATTAAAAGACAAAGTTGGAGCAAGCCGCAAAAGCTCATTTTTTTCTCCCTCATGCCACTTGCATAGCGTATTAAAGGAGGCTGTCAGCACAGATGGGTTTTCCGTGAGGGAACCGAAACCAGGAAAGAAGATGCATTTTCCACAATTACGTTGGTCCAGCCAGTTATTTCGGATGCACTTAAGAATATGCAAGGTATCCAGGATAAAAAAACAAGGGCCTTGATGAGTCCGAGGGGTGCCTGTAAACAATGCTCAACTTGGGAGGATCGGCAGAAAACGACATTGCCTTTCGGTTGATCGAGTTGTTATCAGACACCACTGCAACTACTCGTATGCCAATTTCTTCTAGTTGCCTGATCAGCAGATCAAGAAAATCATGCAGTTGCTTTGCTTCTATCTTTGCCACTGGAAGTATGTGCACAACATCCTTGTTTGATGATAACAAGCTTTGCATCATAAAAACGTATGCTATTTTTGCTGCATTCTCACTGTTTGTCGCTGCACCGGTCACATATCCACCCTTGTATTGAAAGGATGCCTGCAGGTGGATCTCGTCCATCATAAGCGTGACAAAGCACTCATGGTCTTTTAGAGTTGACGCCAGCCTCCTTGCATATGAGAGGAAAGCATCTTTTTGTTGCTCCCTGGATGGGCTAGCATTGTAATAAGCACAAATGCGCCTTATTGTTTGGGGATGTGGAAGCTTCAGTGTTGCTGTACTTCTGATGAATCTGTATGCATGTGGCGATATAGTGTACACAAGGCTACAGAACACGAGAAAGTCGGCTGGGTAAATTGATGCCTTGGTGAGGAGAACTTGAAGCTGCTGTGTCACAAATTTGACAACTTGCACTTGCCACTCATGTGGAAGAGTTGATGATGATAGTTGCTCCAGGAGTGCCACAATACGCTTCAGCAGAATCTCTAACTGAAGTTCGTTCTTTGAACAATCCTTCATGACATCTTCCACGTCGCACAAAACTTTCTGAAGCACTCTGAAGTCAGAGATCGTCGAGGGAAGCACAGATGAACCTAGGTTTTCCAACCTCGTATCACCGGCATACACCGCCAAAGAAAGGTCCGAGGACACTGTCACCGCACAATGCACAACTGGCGCTTCTTGGTTGTGGAAGTTGAGAAAAAGTACTTGTGTTTGAGTGACGACCTTGCTCCAGAAGTCAGTAAGAGAGAGACCACCTATTGCTCTCAATAGGTCTCCGAGACTGGCGATGGCATTCTTCTTTTCTTCTGCTTCGTGATACTCCACTGATAATTTTATAGTTTCCTGTAATCCCTCTGCATCAAGACGAGCGCGCTTTTCCTCGGGGCTCTCACGTGCTTTAGTTGCTTGTCGAGACAAGTAGGCAGGGCAATTGGGAAAGATGCTTGGGATTGCAGAAGGCTTCAATCGCCTTAGTTTGAGGGGTACTTCAATTACTTTTCCAGTCATGTTGTCGGTATAGCTCGCCGAGTCCATGAAGTCATTTTCATGGAAGTGGTGCTCACAGACCTGCAACGCAAGCACAAGGACAAGGTATAAGACGAAAGTGACGTTTTATAGTATTATAAGATCCTGTACTCGCGGACAACTTTCTGTGGCAATAAAGGGAAAGCTACGGAGGCAAAGCGCGCACAAGTGAGAGCGCTTCTGAAAAGAATCCCGCGTTCTAATCCACGTTAGCTTAGACTGAGAAAGAGAAAACAAACTGCTTATTAGCCACAGTTAAATAAGACAGAACACACCACTGAGTGTAAAAGTTCACTTATTTGGCGGCTTTTATCTTCCGCGTCTGGGCAAACGCGAAACAGACGCAGTGGAAGCTGCGTCGATTCAGCGTCTGTTCCGAGCAACCAAAACCACTGTCAAACGCTGCCGCATCCACGCGCCCGTAGCTTTCCCTTCATTGCCACAGAAAGTTGTCCGCGAGTATAGCAAGCCGCTTGTACAGACTAAGGCAGTTGTTGCTTTATATCTCTGCTTCAGTACGACAACCACAACACAGCCATGAAGAACACTGTGCGAATCTCGATTTGGGATGTTATGCCGCGAGCCATCGTTAATTCTTCACTTGGATACATGGCGGACGCTTCACATGTATCGTTACTACGCCCTGTACAGCGTCTGTTCGATGTAGTCAATTTTACTGTCAAACACATGGCGCGAAATAAATTTATGATTAGACAGACGCGCAACTGAGTCCTATGCATTGCATTATACACTTAAAAGCACGAACACATAACAAAATTACAGTGAAACAGTATCTGTTCAGTTTTCATTCCTTGAAGTGTATAGCGCGTCGTAAGAGATACGAGTATTACGCAATACAATCAACTAAACCTTGCTCTCACGAGAAGTACGAACGCGAAAAGCAAAAGGAACATGTGCTTACCACTGTGTACTTCGTAGGTACGAAGTTTTCCCGTCGCACAGCCTTCGTCCACGCTGCATTTTGTACGGGGTCCGACGGAAACATGTACACGCGCGCTCGCGGTCCGTTCGCATAGTTTGACCGACAGTTTGGTGCGCAGCAGCACCCAGGCATTTTCGACGACACGGCAGCAAAGTTCTGTGCTGTACCACTGAGCTACTGAGTGCAAAGAAAGACACCGACGACAAAAAGCAGCGTCGCAGCGAAATGGTGTCAACCTTGCCAGATGCTGAAGCCGACGCTGCTAGCATCAACACTCTTTGCATTCGGGCCTGCATTATCTAGTAATTTCTGCTCTCGGTACTGCACCACATAATTGGGAGATGATGCAAATAGACGTGTATATAATTTTTCTTATGTTTTTCTTTTTAAAAAGCCTCATAGATACTACATTCAATAAGCAGTTTTCCTTTCCCAACGCGCGTGCTGGCGCCATCTGATAGGCAAGCCAAGTCGCGCCGGTCTTTGCAGCTGCGTGTGCGTCGGCGCTGTGACACTTCGGTGACGTAGCGCCGTGGAGAGGAGGACTTGCACTGGCCTTCTCTAGTTCTAGGTGGTGTTGGTTGCACCTGGGATCAGGAATCAACATCTACTCATCTGCTCACAGCACAGCGAAGGCTTGCGGAAAGGGCGAGTTCCTCCTCGCACATTCGTCTGACCGCGGCCGAAGGGCGGACTGGCGGACGCGTCCATGGCAGCCGCGTCGATTTCTGGATCTTCTGGACTGTCGAACTGCTGGCGTCAAAACAGAACCAGCACAATGCGCTCACATCTTATATTCAAGAAGTTGAAAAATACTTCATGAGCCGCTGATCCCAAGAAAGGGCGATCCTTTGAAATATTGGAAAGCGAATGGAATGAACGCACCTTTCCAGTACTACAGCAGCCTTTCCAGCACAAGCACAGATGACGTACACGAGTACAGGCCTAGCTACAATCAAGTTTAAACCTTGACATCGCCAAGTTCAACCTAGCTACAACCAAGAGACGCAATCAATCAGCCAGCTTCGCTTTGTCATGAGCGTTGCGTGGCCTAGTGCAAGCTTGCGCCTGTTTTTTTCTTTCTCCTGGCTGAGCGCGCCGCGGAAAGAAGAGAGGCGGGGGTCGGGAAGGGAGGGAGCTGGCTAGGTGGAGACCACGTGCGCACGCGCCGGCATCCTGGGTGGCGCTAGCCTCCTAGTTGCCATGGTTCCTGGTTGATGGTTCCTGGTCATGGTTCCAAGTGACAACTTATAGAATGTGACACTTTGTTGAGGTCTCGAATCATGCTCCGAAAGTACATATCCCCCCCCCCCCCGATTGCACTTTCGTGAACTTAAATTTAAATACTTTGGCCCAGAATTCTTGACTGATGCATCGAAGTCACACGCTCACATGTCACATGTGGCAATCGGTCCATCCTTTTCTGAATCTGGTGCAATGCACCCAGAAACAAGCATATGTACGGCTGAGGCTCATGCTCTATTGTTTGTATACGGAAGCATATAATGAGAACAATGCTTCAAAAAGCTGTTATTTTCACTATTTCTTTAATCGTAGTACAGGCATTATAGCGGCCTAGTAAACACAGAAACCCTGTGCTCAGTGAGCTCTATTCAGTGCTGTGCACAGCTTATACGTCTAACCAACGTGTCACATTATGCTGGGTACCAGGCCACAGAGGTATTGAGGGCAACATGCTTGCAGATGAAACTGCCGTTTCCCTTGTAAGAAAGGGGAACACCTCATTTATCGCTGTCCCTGCAATAGATTTGAAGCATTTCCTGCGGAAAACCCTTAGGAGCTATTGGCAGCACTCATGGGACGCGGAAACAAGAAATAAACTTCACGCTATGAAACCTCAGTTAGGGAATTGGCCACCCACTACGTAATCAGACAAACCGAAGTCATTTTTTGCCGCCTTAGAATTGGCCACACGTATGGCGCACACTCTCACCTGTTGACTGGAAATGAACCTCCTTCTTGTAGCAAATGTGGCGAGACACTGACTTTAATCCACGTTTTATTAGAGTGCAAGAAATTAGAGCCTCAAAGAAAGAAATACTTCCCCTTACCATGCAAACATGTTCCTCTAGACCCAGCAATGTTTCTGGGCACAGAACCGTTTTTGATCACAGGTTAGTGTTAGAGTTTCTTGAAGATGTAGGTACATTGTGAGTCATCAGCCCCCTACATTCGTAGCACATCCTCTCTTCAGAGGCTGCTGCTGCGACAGCATTATTGTAGAGCACGTGCCTCTCAGCTCTTGCACTCGAGGGTCCCTTTGAGGCACCGGTGCTACTTTGACGTACACGTTTTATGAGAGAGAGAGAAAAACATTTATTTAGACCATCGAGTTGATCTTGAGGACGAGTGGGTGGTGTCCTCATTCCAGGACTCCACTGGCCATGGCTGCTCGACGTACTTGCTGGACGAGAGCTTCTTGTCCCGCCAGGTATGAAATTATCGCTTCAGAACAAACCATCCATGGTCATTGCTCACATCTCCAGTCATTGTCATTATTTTAATAGTTATATATTTTACGCAAGTTACAGCAGCTGATTTTAGGCCTATTTACAGCCATTTAACATCCACCATTCACAGTACATTCCTTTATTCACAAATAATTCATTGGAAACTCATCACCATGTGTATGGCGCTCTTTGGCCATATCTGTCCCTTGCGCCATAAAACCCCATCCATCGTCGACATCATCGTGGAAATCAATTCATTCATGTGTTTAGTGTACAAGCCACTGAAGTAAAGCTTCGGGCGTATGCAGACAATGTGGCGGTATGTTGCACAGATAAAGAGAGCATCCAGACAAAGATGGGTATTGTGAAAAGCTTTAGTGAGGTCACGGGCAGGTATGTAAACTGCGCGAAGTGTCTGGGGTTTTGGCACGACGAATGCCAGTCGACCTCTGACACTTTCGCCAACGTAAAGTGGGTCACACTCCAGTTAAGTATTTTGCGCGTCCCACTCGAGGCTTTCAAAGGAAATGAACAATATTGGCAAAAGAAAACAAGAACGATTAAAGAAAAGAGGATAGGTAGAGGCCGGACATCTATCGATATTTGCCAGGGCCATTGTATATAAACAATTCTTTGTATCGAAGCTTTGCTACACAACGCAAGTGCTGCAATCCTCATGCGTTAACGTGCAGAAGATGCATCGCGTCTTCGCCACGTTTGTGTGGGCTTCTACCTGGGAGCGCTGTAGTCGCACGAATTTATTTCGCACGGTGAAGGACGGAGGTTTTTGTTTGACACACCTGTTTTTACGACAGTTGGTACACCGTTTTTTTCCCCGAGGTGAACCTGACCCTTTTCTGCGAATTGTGATTCAGGTGAGGCAAAATGTGCACTACCCGAGTTCGTAGCGGGCACCGATGTTATGTGTGGTACTGGACGTATTATAACGTCATTGAGGACGTCTGTACACTCTTAGTCATGTCCTGGCTAACATCCCAGATATAAGTGGTACTCTTCGGCATGCCACATGTTTAAAGGGACCTATACGGCCTCGAAAGAAGGGTCATGCGCGAAAAAGTCATATACGGCACAAAGAACAGTGTAGATGCGCATGTAAAAGGTGATGAGAATGCAGCGTGCTATAATGCGGCCAGAAGATCCTGTCCCAAATATAGATGGCCGAGGACCATGCAATGTATTTCTTGGCGCGGCTCCACTGGATTGGAGCGAATATTTAGGTCCTTTCCATCGGAAGCCGTGGTTAGCAGCAGAGCTAAAGCTCACAAGAATAGGAATGTGTTATCTACAGTTCTTGTTATTTTACAGTTCAATTACGGCAGAAGGTAACGAAAGTTCACAGTATTTCAAGAAGTAAGATACTAAAACAATTACCATAGTATTATGATATCTTGGCTCCTGTTAGGTTGGAATGGGGAACTTAAGCGCATTCTCTGTCCTTGCTTAAACCGTTGCAGCGGTTGGTTGAGCGAAGGATATTGCATATTCTTGACTGTTCAACTTAATTCTTGACTGCTGCGGGGCGGTTAGCTAGGATTAAAGGAAATTGCACTTTTCGTCGCGTTCTTACTACATATAATGCAACGAGACTGCGCCTTATAGGCCACATTAGGGATGGTGACGGAGCGTTTTCACGCGTCTCCAATGGCTGTGTCAGTCCAGCGCTGCCGGTGGCTACCGCCGTAGATCCGGAGTGCAAGGGTGTTTCTGCAGCTCAAAAAGCGATAGAGTTTAGTTTGACGTGCGACACGTTGATGCGCAAAGCATCGAGTGCGACCGAGTGCACACCGCAGAAACTAACGCTGTTGCTAAGTTTTTAACTCTCGCATTCAACGTACTGTAAGCAGGCGGTGGACCGTGGGGCTAGTTTCGGTATTGCCAATAAGCGTCACCATGACACTGGTAGCCGAAGGAAAATTCTGTAACCTTTGCATATGTCGCTCTATCGTTTCAACCTACATAGCAATCAAGTAAAGTGATGCAATTATGTGTAGAAATAAAATGTGTTTTGGGCTACTTTCTTTTTTGGCGTGCTACATCTTTATTTAGTCGCTTCACTTGTTGCGCCAACGGGCAGCGCTTTCGCTCTTATCGCCTCGGCTGCCATTCCATTCGTCTGCTCCTACCGCTCTATGCACCTCTGCGCACGTGCACGCCTTTGCCTTTTACTGTGCGCTGCAACATTTGCTTTCTGTACCGGCCAGTGCTCCAGCGATGTATGGAAAACGGAAGAAAGGCTGCAAGACGTTCTGCACGGCTCTGTAGTGGGCCAACACGGGAACAGACAGCAGGGCCCCTTTTTTCTGCTTCCAAGAGATAGAAAGGTAAGCACGATTTTTATGTAGTTATGTAGCGAATAGCCGCCAACCTTATTGAAATAGATATAAGACGAAAGGAAGGGTGTTCCGTACGCTGTACATTTCTCTGTTGTGTGTAAATACATTGAAGCTACCTATCGACAGCATCTCCTGAGACGAGTTAGTGGTGGCTGACCCGCTGACGGAAATTGCGTTCCGTTATATCTCGGCAACTGCTGTTCGCTTTATGAAATAAACAACTGATAACTTATCTTTGTTGAAGATGCTTGAATGCTTGCAGCTTGGACGAGAGAGTTAAGTTACAAAACACTGCTTGCCGGTTCTTGGTTAGACATTACAAGGCGGCTAGAGCTTCACAACGTGCAGAAACCAATATTAGAAGCTTTGCGTTAGTGCAGAAAGCACTGCAAGTGCTGTGTCCTTGGCGTTGTCTGCTACGGCACCGGGTGCATTTTACGTTGAGCAGCGAAATGCTGTGTCGTCAAAAAAATTTAAAAGAAAACGCCTGCTTGTCTGTTCTTCTTTATCGAGTATTCATCTGCGATGTTCGCGGTTGTTAACTGAAAACTAAGCAGACGAGCAGATTTTGTTCAGAACGAACGAATTTACCTTCGTGTCAAGTGGCGCTGGCGCGCAATGCGTACGAAAGTGCTTACGTCGGCGTGAGCGAGCCAAACGCCGGTGTTCCCGCAATGAATTGCTCCCTCTGTGCAAAACAAGTTCTTCTAGAGTAGGAAATGCTCATAGACCGTTGACAAGTGGCTTACTACAACTTTTGGAAGATCGTCTTCTAAATAGGCATTCTGCAGAACTAGGAAGACAAGGAGTATACAAAAGCGTTGAACAAACTAATCCGCCAATGCCTTATTGATGATGTATGGTGTTTAATGACGCAAGGGCCACTTCTGGCCAAAGAGCGCCATGCCAGTGTGTGTGAGTGTGCAGTAGAGAAATGAATTCTGAGAAGTAGATGGAGCGTGGCTGTAAAGGGGCCTAAAAATAATCACTGTAAAGCGCATAAAGTATACATGTACTAAAATGATGGCAATGACTAATGAGGCGTACTATGAAATGAAGAATGCATTGAGAAAGAATGACACGATATTTAAAATATTTAAGATGCAGTGATTGGCAAGAATCACTACTGCGTAAACAGAGCCCTTGAACCACAAGGGCCTGGAGGCATGTGCTTTAAAAACTACTATCACAGCGGCATCCTCTGGAGAGAGGATGCGCTACGACGTTATTGGGCTAATAACGTGCAGTACCACATCGTTCAAGAAATCGACGACTGCCTTGGCGTTAAAAAGCGGTTCTTCACCAAGAAACATGATGGGATGAAGAGGGACATGATACCGGTACGCTTGAGGAAAATATTTCTTTCTCTCTCCCAGGCAGCACATCACATGGGGCCAACTAGGGCCGATGATGGTTTTCAGTCGGCACTGGCTGGGCCGCGAAGGCCCGCCGTTGCCTCTGTAATGCCAGTGCTGGCAAAGCCACTGTAACAGACATCCAGCGCTGGCCCTGCTTTGCCGGTGAATGCCCGTTAATGGCTAGGCCGGGCGTCGCAACTGGCTATCCCGGGCCTGCTTTGCCGTAAGAGTACCGTCATTGGCTGTACATCTCTAAACATTGGTTAACAACGTCCGTTCAAAGCTATAGGCATAGCCACATTGTTTAGCAGGTCTGATAGACCCGTAAATATCGGCCTGTCAAACAGAACGGCATTTCAATATTACTTTTCACGCCGCATTCGCTGGCCATTCCCGATTATATATATTTACAGCACGCAATATTTATTAGAATTTTTCACCACTCACGCCAACTGCAACGAGATCACTCTGGTATTTTTTTTTGTTTCTTACTAAATTATTATGTAAGTTCTGCATATTTTTTTCGTTGTATTACAAAGGCTGTTAACTTTCGCGTAATTGTATTTATTGTGTTGAATCATTCGATCGGACATTGCTAACAAGTGGCATAAGGGCACTCCATTATAATGCGTCAATGCGCGCATGCCGTGTGCATCCTCGATTGGCGTAATAACAAATTCAAGGGGGTATATAATTAAAAAGCATGTGCGCTTACATGTGCGTCGTTTAAGTAGTGTTGCAGGTAGTGAATTGCAAAATACTGCATAACTTTATGGTGCAATCATCTGTACCGCTTGCCAGTAATGCCGTCGCTAGCTCATTTTCTGTAGCGGCTGTAAATTTTATTGCTAGTACAATACAAGGCATTTTGGATGACTGCTCCCTATATTATTTTTCTGCATAGAGAGCATATCGAACTGTGCACTAGTGTCTCCTGTGGCCAGCTTCATTATAAGCTTAGGTGCCTTTTCCGGAAAACTCTGTCGTGCGTGTTTTTTTTTTTTTTTTTTTTTTGATGCCAGATGATTTTTTCATATCAACTGGCACAGTAGGCATAAATTCCTCCCCGCAGAAAGAACCGGGGAAAAAAAGAAATGGCGCCATGTTGAAGAAAATGTTTCTGCTGGGCTATTGGTGCATATTTCTAGAATGTGAGAAAAGCCCAACGCTAACTTACAATGAAATGCTTATTTTGCACGACGCCAAATATATCTACACTGAAGAGAAAGGGGCAGGCGGAGAACAGAGACAATCGCCACAATAGATATACGGGGGTGGGAGGGGGGGGGGGGGGTGAGTGAAAAGAAAGGTTTGGTCAGACGACCAAGACGTCTATACAAGGCGCTCTCCGTTGGAAGGGAACAGAAAATAAAGAAAAATAAAAAAAATAACAGGAATGTTCGTGGCCCGCCGCGCCATTCCGAACCGTGACGGATTGCTGAAAGAGTTGAAGTTACCGACCTAGGACTGAGAATGAAGAACGAGGCTAAGATTAAGGAGAATACAGGAAAATAGAATGAAAAAAAAAGAAAATGAACGCTACGGGATAAAAATGTAAGCTACTGAATAAAATGAATTTCTGATTAAAAAATGGAACAAGCATAAAGAAAAAGAAACTACTAATATATATATACGTTTTTCAAGTAGGTGAACTCTTTTTGTGAGAGCAACACAGGTTTAAATAATTTTTTTTGCTGACGTTTGCATCTTATATCAGCTAATAAATAAACCTATCGTTGTTTTGACTTTGCAAGGAGGCATACATAAGCTTCCTTATTCCTTATTAAATTCAGGCTCCCACTTACACCCTCAACGATCACACTTCTGGTAACTTCTTCCTCTTGTAGATAAATATCTCGGTATACACATCACACACAACATTTTTGGAATATGCATGTTGAGTTTTCAATTTACCAATGCCAACCGCATGTTTGGTTTCTTGCTCCAAAATTTTCGTCATGCATGGGAAGCTTTTATTTTATAAATCTATGGTGGGGTCAATCTTCGAGTACACCAGTTCTGTCTCGCAACTCTCGAAAGTGTCCAAAACCTTGCCGTCCTTGTTTTGTTACATACGATTACTCAAGTGTAGCCAGTGCGTCTTCTACAAAAAAATCGCTTGGTTTACCTTGTCGCCGTATGCGATCTCGCTTGTGTTTGTTTATTAGGATTTATTTTATTACTCCCGCTGCTTAAAGGACATATTTTTCTACCTCCCACCTACGTTTCTTCTCGCAGCGGCCACGTTTGAAGCTTTCTTGTTTATGAAAAAAAAAAAAAAACTGCCCGCTTTTTTTATGTAAAGCCTTCGGGCTTTGACACTATACTAACGTAATTAAGTAAATTAATATGGCGAACTTGAACGAGACCCTTGTACTCGCTTTTTGGGCTTCACTTATATGTTATGCGCCGCGTAATGTATTGTCGCGAGGTTTCTTAGATATAGCTGCCGCTCCTATGTGTCTATTGATTTTTTTTTCCGAAGGGGGAGGTTGTATTATTTAACTAGAAGCAAGAAATCCATGGGGGCATGTTAGCAAGTGATGCTGTGCGCCGGACTACCCCTTTGCGCACACGTTGTCTTGCTCTACCGTTCTCCTGGGATAATGAGCACAAAAAAGAAATAACGATGAAAACATTCATTGATCAATTTGAGTTGTTCTGCAGGTCCATTTGTCATGTTTTACATTTCAGCGATAATATGTAATAAAATCAGCACAAGTGCTACTGCTCCTTCAGCTGCAGCAGCTTTTGGAAAAATAAATAAATAAATAAAAGAATAAAAAAACGTGCGCGTGTCGTTCTTCGCTACTATCAGGCGAAGTGACGTCAAAATTCCAAGAATGTGTTTCACTCTCACCACGTTTTCCCTGCGTTCCCTCGCTTTGCAGTGTCGAAGGTATGCACGGTCTATAATGCGCACAGCCGAGCCTGCGTTGCTAATCAGAACCGGATGGGCGCACAAAGAAGCGTGAATAATGCCCTGTCAAATTTGTTGCTCCCTGCGCGGACCTCGCCCCCTTCAAAAAAAAAAAAAAGCGTGGTGACTTGGTGTCTCCGAGGGCGAGGGACCGGTACACATTCTGCTTCTGCCTGTGAGCTGTCGTAGCCCACATTTCGTGCGCCATGTTTTGCTTGCGAAGCATGCATCAACTTGTCCAGCAACGTGTTCAGTACCAGCGGCTTGACCTTCGCCACTACAAGCTTGGTTCCACACTGCTATTAGGTGAAACATGAACAACTAGCCAAACGTTGGAAAACTTCATTTACTGCGAAATAAACTCAATTATCGCAAGGTAAGTACAATTGTCTTATTTTTATTCTCAAGTATAGTGTTTCAACTAAGTGCATTGCCTAATACGTGTATTTTCTTTTTTTACAGAGATAATGTACGGCCACCTTTTACTATGTACGTAGATGGTGCTGCACCGCTTCAGTGTCAGCTGAAACGCACTGTCTGTTTGAAAACACGCAGCACGGCACATTTCGGCTAGTACACTCAAGAAGACCAAAGTTGGATTGTCGTAATTCCTTACTCAGGAAGTATATTCTGCGAGCTGACTGGTGTTCAGAACTTCCTGCAAAATTATAATCTGTTGTATTGTAGCTTGCTTAAGTGTTTATCATAAAACAATGCACCCTTTCTTTGCTACCTCTGTTCCAAAAGCTTACGCATTGCCAAAGGCTAAGTACAGCTACCCACAAGCACTTACGAGAAGTCTTGTGATGAAGGCATAATTCATCATAATTGGCTAGTTAGAACAAAAATCGCATATTTTGATGCAGCGTAATTTTCTACCTAATTTCTGCGTATTTCTGCTTCTTTTTTTCAGCTTCAACAATTTGTTTGAATGGAGGAATCATGTCTGTGGGAGGTTGCCTTCAATATAATGAACGCCATCATGGGCCATGCAGTTCAACTGCCGTACAGCCTGCATGGGAAGAAAAGCAAGAGACTGTTTAACATGCGGCTATGCAGAGTGGGAACAGGTGATAAGCATTTAATTTCTCAGTTTTATACCTTTTGCTTATATTATGCACTGCTGACAGTGTTGGGATAATAAACGTATATGTATTGTATGCAGATGGTGCCTGAGAGACGCAGACATCGACATCAATCAAGCGCAAGACTTCATAAGAATGTGGCTGCCAGGCGCCGTCGACTATGCTAATAGCAGAAGGCGGCATTACGCCGAAGCGGCTCAACACCCCATAGCGTCATAAACAAAGCTTTCGTAGGTGGCCCACAGGATTGGGGATACGAGCGACAATTTGTATCAACCTATTTTAAGACCAATAAAGAAATTGTGTATATTATTTGGTGATTTTATAGTAGATCATGGCATGTTGCATCGAGCTACCGTGCAATATTTGCGTAATTTAAAATCGTAGGAAATAACGGCATTGCCCACATACATTACAATCTGCCAATATGGCCACGCCAGTGGGTAATGCGGGACAATAAATTGACTAAAAGCGGCAGAGCCGGCTATTGACCAATACCGGCGCTGCCAGTAGGCAAGGTGGGTAACTAGAATGGCAATGAACGGCAGAGCCGGCTATCTGCCTGTATTGGCGCTGCCACACGATGGCCGAAATAGGCCCTTTAGTGGCATGGCCGCGCTGGGCCATTCTTGACGCGGGTAGCGCTGCCGGTTTCGGGCCCATATTTGTGCCGGTGTTCGCCGTGATATTGCCGTGCTGGGGCCAGCCTGGTTGTGCTGCCTGGGCTGTTTCGGCTTCCCGACACTCCAAGAGGATATGGAGGACGGTCAGCTTCCCACCACATCTACCACAGGTTGGTGGTTCATCACCAGTAAGCAAAAAATTGTGGGTGCCATATATATGTCCTATTTTTAGACGACATAACATGACATCAGTTCGTCGTGTTTTTGTTACGGGGGACCAGAAACCTAACTGTGTCTTAATTAAGTGAAGCTTAATATTTGTTTCAGCGTTCCACAAGCGCTGCCAGTGGTCTCCCAGTTTTTATTCGCAGAAAAGGTTTCAGATCTGTGGGAGGAATAGTAGCGGCATGATTAATAGCTTGCGGTGTGGTTGATGTGGCCAACTGGTCCGCAAGCACATTACCCTCAATGCCTCTATGGCCAGGCACCCAGCATATAATCACATGCTGGTTAGATATATACGCTCTGCATAACATGGAATAGAGCTCAGTAAGTACAGGATTTTTGTGTTTGCAGAATGACATCAGGGCTTTTACCGCGCTTAGGGAGTCTGTAAATATAATTGTTTTTTGAAGTTTTGATGCCCTCATATGATTCACAGGCGACAATAGTGCATAGGCCTCAGCCGTAAAGATACTCGTTTCCGGGTGGAGTACACCGGATTCCGAAAAGGATGGGCCGACGGCTGCATAAGATACTCCGGCATGTGATTTGGAAGCATCTGTGTAAAACTGAACACAAGTATTTAGATTGGAGTTCTAAGAAAGGCATTCTAATGTGTGCCTCTGGCGCGTGTTTAGTGACCTCTACGAGCGATGTGTCACACTCTATGAGTTGCCAGTGCCACGGCAGCAACAATTTCGCTGGAGCCTAAAACATTGTTCAAGCAGCGGAACACCCATTTCCTCACTAAGATTTCTCACATGCAAAGAAAACGGCTTTCTCTCTGCAGATCGATTATAGAAGAGTGTGGCAGCGGTCACGTCATTTATAGCTGAATAAGAAGGATGTTCAATGTTTGCTTCTACTTTCATAAAATACGTGAAACTGTTGTATGACCACTGCAGATGAAGCGACCACTGACTCGACTCTACGTACAGGCTCTGGATTGGACTTGTCCTGAAAGCACCGGTCGCGAGACGAATACCCAGGTGGTGGACGGGGTCTAGGATTTTTAATGCACTTGGCCTTGCTGAATTATAAATTATAGACCCATAATCAAGGCATGAGAGGATAAGACTTTTATACAAGTTAAGCAAACACTTTCGATCACTACCCTAAGTCGTACGCGACAGAAGCTTTAAAAGGTTCATTGTCTTCAGGCCTTTTGCCCTCAGGTACTTAAGATGAGGAATAAATGTAAGTTTAAAATCTAAAATCATTCCTAAATACTTGTGCTCGCTGCTCACAGAGAGCGCATCTCCTTTGATTCCAATACTTGGGACTGGCGTTACGCCTGTCTTGTTAGTGAAGAGTACGCAAGTGCTGTTCTGGGCATTTACCTTAAAACCATTTTCATCAGCCCATTTGGACAATTTGTTTATTACAAGCTGCACTTGTCGTTCGCAGATGGCAATATTGCATGACTTGAAGGCTATTTGCACATCGTCGACATAAACGGAATAAAACATTGCGCGTGGAATGACTGTGTGCAGGGAATTCATTTTTACAATAAATAGTGGGCAACTAAGCACGCCTCCCTGCGGCACACCAGTTTCTTGTGTGAATGACCTAGACAAAGCTCTGCCCATCCTTACGCGAAATGTGCGATTAGTGAGGTAACTTTCGATTGTGTTTAGCATATTGCCACGAACACCCATCACCGAAAGATCTCGGAGAATTCCAAAGCGCCATGTGGTGTCGTAAGCTTTCTCTAGGTCTAGGAATACAGACAGACAGAACTGCTTATGTATGAAAGCATCTCTAATATATGTCTCAATGCGGACAAGGTGGTCTGTTGTAGACATACCTTCTCGAAAACCACACTGGAAGGTGTCCAGTATTTTGTTGTTTTCTAGGAAGCATATTAAGCGCCGGTTTATCATTTTTTCATACAGCTTGCACAGGCAGCTTGTTAGAGCTATTGGCCTGTAGCTGCTGGCTAAGGGCGGGTCTTTGCCTTCTTTAAGTACCGGGATAACTATGGCTTCTTTCCATGACGCCGGAATACAGCCAACCACCCACATGGCATTAAAAAGAGACAAGAGTGCTTTCAGTGTTTCGGGGTGTAAGTACTTAATCATTTCGTACATGATACGATCGCCACCTGACGCCGAGTTGTTGCAACAAGAGAGAGATGCTTTAAGTTCAGCTAAAGTAAATGGACAATTGTAGGCCTCACTCGATGAGCCATTGCGATTTAGGGGTCGCCATTCTTCGCGTTCTTTGAATCTCAGGAATGTTTCGGTATAGTGCGATGCACATGAGACATAATCAAGATGTTCGCCTAGACAATCCGCCTGTTCTTCCATGCTATCACCTTGTTTACTTACTAAGGGTAGGGGATGCGACTCCCGACCTATTAGGTTATTTACCCGATTCCAGACTTTTCTTTCATCGGTGTACGAATTTATGCTGGAGATATACCTATCCCAACTTTCCCTCTTTGCTTGTCGATGTGTTCTCCTGCCTTGTGATTTGATCTGTTTAACATGAATGAGGTTTTCAACGGTTGGGAGAATTGCGAAGCAGTCTGCAAGCTTTGTTTTCATCTTTACGCGCTTTCCGAGATTCGTCGTTCCACCATGGGATGCGACGCTAATTAGCTAGTCCGCTAGTTTGCTTAATACATTTAGCCGCAGCGCCAGTAATGAAACTTGTTATGTATACAACAGCGTCTTCTACATTAAAAACAGCAATTTCTTCTCTGCCTAAAACGTAAGCTCTCGGAACATTTCCCAGTTAGCCGAGTCCATATTCCATCGAGGAAAATGTGGCAAGCATGTATCTTCTTTCGTTAAGTTTAGCATAATTGGGAAAGGGTCGCTCCCAAAGGGGTTCCTGAGAACAGACCACTCCAGATACGCAATTAGAGTACTCGAAACTATACTTAAGTCAATGGCTGAGTAAGTGTTATGTGTAACGCTGTAATAAGTTCGGTCTTTCTTGTTAAGTATAGATGCGCCTGAAGAAAGCAGAAAATTTTCTATAAGGCGCTCTCGCGCATCTAAACGACAGTCGCCCCATAAGGGGCTATGAGCGTTCACATCACCAACAACTATGTATGGCGGAGGATGTTCATCAATGAAGCTTTCAAACTGTGTCTTGGAAAGTTGATAACTAGGAGGGATGTAAATCGAACTAATTGTTACTAGCTTACCGAACAGTACTGCTCGGACAGCAACTGCCTTAAAGGAAGTTCGAAAGTTTAATTGCCGACAGGCAACACCTGTATCGACTATTATAGCGACACCGCCCGATGAGGCGGTAGCGTCGTCGCGGTCCTTGCGAAAAATGGCATATTGGCTTAAATAGTTCGTGTTTTCTGCTTTGAGATGCGTCTCCTGGACACACAGCACCCTCGGACTATATTTAAGGAGCTCTTTGACATCATCAAGTTATGAAGGAGACCCCTAACGTTCCATTGTAATATTTGCGTGTTCATATTGAAGAGGAGTTTGTGCTGTGTGTTCAGGCAATGCAAATCAGTTCACAGAGCCTTTGTCGGGCCCTGTGATGCGGGATTTTTCTTTTCTAGAGCGATCGCGAGAATCTCGCCGCTCCCTAGGCGCTGATGGCGCCGTCTGGCTGGTTGTTGTGTCCATCGCCTCTTGCAAGGCGCTGGACACGCGCTCTTGCAAGCGCTGTGTTGAACGTCGGGGCCTCGTCTCAAGAGACGAGACCCTTGAGGCCACCAGCCCGAAGGTCGATGGCCCCTTCTTCTGGGATGGCGGCGCAGCGCTAGCTGCAGCCGCCGAGGGGCCGGATGGCGTCACCGCCGGCTCACTGTGTGTGGGCCTGACAGCCGCCGGAGGCCGTTGTGGCGCTGCCTCCTGACGCGCCACTTCGGCAAAGCTACTCTTCGGTAGGTAGGAAACCCGCCTTCGTGCTTCTTTGAATTATATGTTTTCTTTGACTTTTATCGTTACGATCTCTTTCTCCTTCTTCCAAGATGGACAGGACCGCGGGTACGCAGCGTGCTCCCCATCACAATTCACACAGTGTGGCGCGTTCACACAAGATTCAGACGGATGTTCATCGGCACATTTGGCCCACGTTATTCGGCCTCGGCAGTTCTGAGAACTGTGGCCAAACCTCTGGCATTTGGAGCAGCGGAGGGGATTCGGGATATAGGGCCTGACTCGGATCTTTACATAGCCTGTCTCGCTAATCTCGGGAATCACACTTGAGCCGAATGTTAGGATTAGATGCTTGGTTTGAATCTCTTTACCATCACGCCTCATCTTAATTCTTTTCACATTGATGACATTCTGGTCACCCCATCCCTCCAAAAGTTCAGTCTCGGTAAGGTTCATTAGATCATCATCGGAGATGACACCACGAATGGTGTTCATAGAACGGTGAGGAGTGACACTCACTGGAATGGCCCCGAAAGACACAAGATTAGGTAGCTTTTCATATTGCATTTTATCACGGAGTTCAAGAAGTAGATCACCGCGTGCCAACTTGGAGACTTTATAACCTGGGCCAAAAGCTTCCGTCAGTGATTTCACAACCAGGAAAGGTGAGATGATTCTCGCTGACTTTTCAGTTTTCTCAGGGTGTATCACGTGAAATCGTGGAAAGTTATCTACTTGGTGGCCAAAAAACTTGAAAACTTCTTCGGTGCGGCCTCATTTATGAGGGCGATCAAGGGGTCGGGGGAACGACGAAAAGGCCATAAAGGTAACTATGATTTCGGTAGCTATGCGAGCCGCCCACCACCGAGCCCAACAAGGGGACGCTACGAGACCCGAAGGAGACGCAGACGCCAGCTGTACATAGCCACTATAACCTAATCTAATAGACCCAAGGTTGGTTAAATTACACCAGGTTAACCCTTGCTGCCAGGAAAATTGGAAGTAAAACGGAGTGAAGAGAAGATACGAAAGATGGAAAGTGAGAGAGAAAGACGAATGTTGGAGAGAGAGAGAGACAGGGAAAGGCAACTACCGATTTCCCCCGGGTGGGTCAGTCCGGGGGTGCCGTCTACGTGAAGCCGAGGCCAAAGGGGTGTGTTGCCTCCGCCGAGGGGCCGTAAAGGTCCAAACGCCCGGCATCGGCTCAACCCCCAGGATCCCCTTTTCCCCGGACACGGCTAAGCCGCGCACGGTTAGACGCGGGAGGTTCCAACCCCCATGTGCTCGGGTCAGTGGTGTCGCAACACACCAAACGCCTGCTTACGCAAACGCCCCTGCGGGGCCAATGCCTTATTGACAAGTGAATAAGAAATTCACATACAAAGATAATTTAGTTGTAAGAAACCGATCAGTATTGAGAAAGCAGCATTACCTGTTACTTCAATATAGTGGCAGTTAAAATAATAATTTGAATTAGTAAATTTTCCTGCCATACTATTAGCATAAATCCCACAACAAGATATAGTAAGAGTTGACTCACATGCATTGAAAGCACCGTTTTGCGGAAAAGAGTGCTGAAATTTGTTCCTTCAATTGCATTGTGTGTAAGCATAAAACGTATTCCATTTTTTTTTCAGACCACAGCTCCAGCACGGACAACTCTACCTCGTCTCTGTTTGGGTATCCGAAATGTGCTGTCTTCATTCTTTCAACTGGTCTTGCTTATTGATAATTTTTTTGCATAAATAATAACCAATAACTGGTGCGAAGCAGCGTTGCAAGAGTTTCGGGCGCCAAATATTGGTAAGCATTTGATGTATTTGCGCATATTTGCTCGAACTGGGGCGACGAATTCAAGAAATTCGCAGGCGCAAGTTGGAATAATCTAGCGCAAGACAGGGGTAATTGGAGATAGCAGGAATTCATCCGTGCTATTTAGCCTTCATCCTGCTGTGGACCTAAATATAGGGTTGTGATGATGATGACTCGAACTTAGCGTGACAACGAATCTGGGGCACTCAACCGCAGCGCACCGCGAATGTGGACACGATGGGGGCGAATACGTGAGTAAAAAGCGCCGCACGCATCTCACAAAGTGCGACCAAGGTATAGGTACGCATGGCAGTGAAGGTGCCATAGAAGCCCATACGTCCTGCAATGGTGGCTTATGGAGGCACGTCAACGCCATCTGTATTTCGCAGGGCCAACTTCTCGGCGGAAAAATCAGCATTTGCCCTTCGAGGCTTGTTACGCCAAGTAGTCTACTGCGCCAGCTCACATAACATCACCATGACATCGTATATACTGATCACACAATAATATAAATGAAGTGTAGTAAGTAACAAGAGTCGCCACAACATCTCGTCAAATTCTACCGTGAATACACATATCTATATTAATAGATCTCATTCTATAACGGCACACATTACACTGCTGATGATTGATAGTTTTGCGTGAATTCAGAGCGATGAGTCCAAACATATTTCGAAACGAATTAGCTTATACATGTGTCACTAGTACTAACACACATCTGTTATGTCGGTGTTAAAATAAAATCAACATTGCATTGAAATTATTCACAAAACCACACTTTAATCTTCACTAACACAGCACGCGTGCTGTGTTAGTGAAGCACGCGTGCACCTTTAGTTTTCTCTGGTGCGAAAAAAATAGCCAAAACATATTTATTTACAAGGCAATACCAAAATAAAGTTATTGATCAAATCTTATAAGATTAACACTATATATTCAGCCATTACTTTTATGACTGTGCATAAGAGAGTTTTCACAGCATTACAGTTTTAAATAAAGTAATACAATCTCGACATATCTCAGCACGCATTGCCACGAACAAACTTTAGAAAGCCTGCACAGTTTTGTATTCATAATTATTCGTCGATGGAAGCAAACAGCCTGTGGCTTCACATTTTCCTATTCTATTAGAATTGTCTGTACTTTTTAAAATATGTCCATTGGAGACGTATTGGGTGCATAATTTTCAACAACTGGTGTTTTTCCCGCGAGATGTAGTCTCGGTTTAATCGCACGACCATAATTTATGTCGCTGATCATTGGCTTGCAAGCGAATTTCAGCCTCGCCTTCGCTACCATGTGACTTGACCTTGGTACGACAAGCGCTTTCGGCCGCTTTTAAAAATTGTTCGTTTTCGCTTCCGCGACGAGAGTACGCCGTGCCGAAAACTGGAGCAACAGCAAGTAAAACCATGCCATTTTTCCGAGGTGCCTCCGCGGAATCTTGTTGCTGCAGGCGGCCGTCCGCGCAAGCACACGCAACACTGCTGCCGGGACTGACAGCATTATATATTCGCTTATCCGTAACCTCAATGACACCGCCCTGCAAGTTATCACGGCATTCTTGAACACCCACTGGCAGAACGGCACCATCCCACCGGAGTGGAAGGATGCCGAGGTGATCCTTATCCCGAAACCAGGCAAGAAGTTGCAAATCGAGAACCTGCGTCCAGTCTCCCTTACTTTGTGTCTGGGCAAGCTTTTGGAACACGTGATCACCTTCCGCCTTCAGACCTACCTCGAAGATGGCAACCTGCTCCCACACACGATGTTCGGGTTCCGTGCGCATCTGTCCACTCAAGACGTCCTCCTCCAACTAAAAGAGGAAGTCATTGAACCCGTACTCCGCTATGGTGAAAACGTCATCATGGCGCTTGATATCAAGGGAGCATTTGACAACGTTAGCCACCCAGCCATTCTCAAAGGCCTTGCAGCCCTGAACTGCGGCCACCATGTCTTCAACTACGTCAAAGCATTCCTGACCGATCGCACTGGCACTGTCGGGATGGGGACGATCCGAGCAGAACAAACTCGAAGTCCCTAATAAGGGTACGCCGCAGGGTTTGGTCATCTCCCCGCTCCTTTTCAACGTGGCCATGGTGGGCCTGGCACATCAACTCCAACACATCGAGGGCGTTCGCCATGCCATGTATGCGGACGATATCACGGTTTGGGCTACACAGCGCTCTCTCGGCGAAAAAGAATACAACCTCCAGCAAGCCGCCACGTGTGTCGAGAAATATGTGCATGCCCGCGGGCTGGCCTAATCTACCGAAAAATCCGAGCTGCTCCGAGTTCGCCACTCCACAACCCAGCCCCGCCAGACTGCCCAGGAAAACCCCATCCGGGTTCCCCTGGCTGGCAAAGTCGTCCCCGAACGCTCCATCATCAGAGTGTTAGGTGCGTGGCTGCAATCCAACCGTCGCGCCACACATAGCCTCACACTCTTGCGCAACACAACGCTGCAAGTGGCCCGCATGATTGCCCGTGTCACCACCCGCCGCCATGGCATGCGGGAAGAAGATACTCTCAAGCTCGTTCGAAGTCTGATAGTGAGTCGAATCGTCTACGGCCTCCCCTACCATCACCTAAATCAGCAAGAACGCGACCAAATTCACGCCATGATGCGTCGGGCCTATCGGGTGGCCTTAAAGCTCCCCCCTGGCGCCCCAACGAGCAAACTCCTTGCCATGGGGGTACATAACACCTTCACGGAACTATGCGAAGCACAAATGGGGACTCAGCTTCAGCGCTTAACGCTCACACCCACAGGCCGCGCCGTCCTGCTGCTCCTCGGACACTCTGGTACCCTCCGGGAGGCAGCCCGACTCCACCTAGTCCCAGATCATGTGCACTCAACACTCACCGTTGCGCCTATCCCCCGCAACATGGACCCCCTGCTGCGCCAGGGTCGACGGGAAGCACGAGTTGAGGCCTTAGCTCTCACGTACGGTGAGAACAACACCACTTCCTACACCGACGCAGCACTGTATCACACCACCCGCACTCGAGCAGTAGCGATCGTCCACAGCCACCACCACATAGAGCTAGCCAGTGCCTCCCTCCTCTGCTACAACATCACGGGGGCTGAAGAAGTTGCCATGGCACTTGCCATCGCTCACGGCAACAAGCTACGACGGTCGTTTCACGTTCTCACGGACTACCAGACCGCCTGCCGCAATTACCTGAAAGGACGCGTTTCTCAACCTGCGCTCAATATCCTCCTAAGGGCAGATGAGGCTGGCGAACAGCTGCACATTCGAACACCTCCGACCAGGTATAAGATCATATGGACACCTGGCCACGCCGGGCTGGAAGGAAACCATGCAGGCGGCGAACAGGGTCGCTCGAGGGTATACAAGCCGAGCACCCGATCACCCTGCCCCTGAAGCACCCGTTCCAGTTCCGTGTGACTATTCGTCCATTATAAATTATTATAAGAGACCCGAAGATAAACCTCCCCCCCCCCCCCCCATCGCTCACTCACCAAAGAGGAGGCTACCAGCTGGAGACTTATCCAGGCAGGTACCTACCCCAACCTCTACCTCATCAGCAATGTCCACCCCACGGCATACCCTTCACGCTGCCCGTGGCGTTCCGAGAAAGCCACTCTATTCCACATAACATGGGCGTGTCCTGAGATTACTGGCTTACCCCCATCCAACACCCGAGCGCGGAGCGGTGGGAGTCGCTGTTAGCCAGCGAGGCCTTGGACGATCAGCTTAGCCTGATTGACAAGCGAGCGGAGCCCTGGACTGAGCCCGGTGAATTCCATAGCAGAAGTGTCATATGGCGAGCAATTGATTGAAGTTGCCGCGCAGCATCCGTTCTTGAGAGTGGTTTAGGAACCAGCTGATGTTTGTGATGAGCCGAGCGTGCTGCTTCATCTGCGCTGTCGTTGCCGACTTCCAGTATGCGACATTTCCAATTTGCGGACGATGTATCCAACGGCAAGACATCTTGCAGCTTGTCCCACGGATGGGCTTGAAGAAGCTCGCGCATCTAAGGGTAGGTGTCGCAAATCTAGCAGCTTTCTTAAAGGTTTCGTGAGTTATTCATCCCCCTGAGCTTAAACTAGGAACTCCAGTCATAATTACGTAATTTTCCGATGCAACGAACATTTCGTGCTCATAATTCATTGTAGACATTGCCAAGCGGCAGATCTGGAGCTCAATTAATCTATATAAGCGTAACAATGGTGCGTTTTACTTCATAAATTTGTGCAGCTACGTCAATGGGCTAATGCGGTTGTCAAAAGCTAGCGCATTTTATTACAGACACTCAAGCAGCCATTAAAATTGCATCAAATTACAGCCGATTAATTGGCTTCTTTTTTCCAAGTTCCTTATCTTGCGCGCGTCGCAGCAGCACGAACAGGAGCACAAATATTTCTGTACAGAGCTAGGCGTATTTGGCAGAAGTACAATAAAGCCTTAAGCCAACTTGCATACCTCCTTGATAAAAGGATGAACTATCCGCTTGTCGTTTCTCATGCTGTGTCTATATTTCTGGCACCTTTTAATAGTTACAATGAGCAGGTACCAACCCGCCCAACAAGCTGTTCTCTCAATACAGGTGCTTTAGCAGACCGAATCGATCTCAATACATGTATTCAGACGTACCTTATATGAAAGAAATGACTTCAAACGGCGCACAAAATATGATGTCTTATCTAAAACATCCTGAATATCGAGTTTTATCTGAACATGATGTTCTATCTATAAAGCATGTTTATTTATGTTCAGAACGGAATTATTGTCGAAGACAGTACAGTAACTAGCCTTGAAGATACCGATTTGACCGAACCGCAGCTCGTTAACACTTGTTTCGTTTTTGAACAACGCAGATACAACGCAGAGTAACACGCGTTCCGCCAGCGAGCGAGTTGTCGATCAAGCTGAAGCGTCGGAAGTCGGCGCGGATGGAGTCGGAAATATTTCAGCCGGTTTAGTAGGGCAGCATGTCTGCTCGAAGTGTGGATTTTTTTCTACCGTGTTCAGTTTGCTTGCACAACATACGAGAACTCTGCATAGTAGCAGTGTGACTTCATTCGTGTGCAGCATGTGTGCAAGCAATTATTTCTTTTTGAAACATTATGATGAAGATGCAACAGAAGATGTCAGATCAAACATTCGGAAAATATTAGGTAACGAAAAACAGTTCATCCAGAATTCATCGTGATCTCGTCCCTACATCCCTAGAACAGCAACCCAACAACTATGGCATCGCATCCAGTATGATGTTGGGTCTATGCCGACGACTAGAATGTCGACATAAGTGTCCGAAAACATGCATTGACGACGTTGTGCAAGAAGCAAACAATACGTTTGCCGTAGGGTGAATTTTCCATAGACACAGCTAATATTAAAACAGACAGGCTTCGGAAGCGCTGCAACATGAACACAAAAAGCATACGTTGTAAAGCTCCAAGATCTCCTAGCAAATCTCTGACGCACCCAGGAGACTGTCATTCATGCGAGAAACCTTCGTCGAAGCTAGCATGGTTCCCTACTTGAAAATATTTGCGACGGTAGTAAATTTCGTCGCCACCCAATTTCTTATAAGCAAAATAACATTCTTCTTAGCCTCCATACTACGACGACATTGAACCAGCAAATCCCATTGGTATGAAGAGAGGAAGCCGAGCAGAGATCAGTATGTTCAGAGTCCTATGTTTCTACGTATCGCTTCTAAATATCTAACCTCAGGAATGCTCCTAGCTAAGCAACATATTTTTGCTAGGAGTTGGCTACACGTCCTCCTTGAAACATCCCACAACACGTGTGAAATTTCACAACAGTGCTAAAGGCTCGAAGCACTGAAGGAATGAACTATCGCACAAACCGGGGCACGGAAAGAAATGTTTGGCGCTCTCATGACCTTGACAGGCAATGCTCTGGCTGTCGAATCATTAGCAGGATTTGAATAGTTTCGCCTGCAGTGTCTCGTTCCTGCCGCACACGCCTGGTACAAACGCCTGGCTATCCACGGACCAGTCGGCATGGAGAGTGCATTATCAGGACGGAACGCGAGACAATTGGAGCAGCTCAAGGAAAGTGCATGCGCTGCATAACGAACTAAGATGTCCAAAGAGTTTGGAATAAACGGAGAGTCATTGTTGACCTCTCATGCTTTTTTTTTCTTTTGACAAAAGACATTTTGTATGATCGAAGGCATGTTTTAGTAGAGGGTGTCGATGTATCGTGCATGTGTTGCACGTGAGGAGTGCGGGTAAGCACGACTAAGCACACATTCACAAACAGAAACTTATTTATATAGAAACGATACGAGGCGAGAAGGTGGCAAAGACTTCCGACGCTGCTCGACGAGTGTCCAGTCACGTTCGCTGGATAAAAAAAGGGGTGCGGCCTGCCGCGTCGGGCGCGTTGCAGTTGGAGCGAATATGACTGCTGTAGTTGCATTATCGGCCGCTTGGCTGGATCAAATGGCGCTAGCCATCGGCGATAGAACGCGTTGGTTCGCACCCTCGACGGCGTTCCAAGCTCGTTCCTGACGCATTTGCTATGCCGATGCCAGACAACAGCCCCCGACGTGTGGCGCCGCGGCGGATCACACCGTTTTCGATGCACGCGGCCTGCCGCACCGGGCGCGTTGTAATTGGAGCGAATGTGACAGCTGTAGTTGTATTGTCCGCCGCTTGGCTGGGTCAAACGGCGCTAGCCATCGGCGATGGAATGCGTCGGCTCGCACGCGCGACGGCGTTCCAAGCGCGTTCCTGACGCATTTGCTATGCCGATGCCATACAACAGCCCCCGACGTGTGGCGCCGTGGTGGATCACACCTTTTTCGATGCACGCGGCAAGCTACACATTTTTTTATCCAGTGGCCGTGGTACAGTTCTGATCTCGTCGAAAACCTCCGAGCCGCCGTCAGAGTCACGGGCGCCGCGCGCGTTCGGTGCGAACGCGGGCAAAACGCGGACGGCGTCGACAACAGTTCTGCGCGTTGCTGAGGCTGCTACAAGGGAATTGTACCGAAAGAATTATCCCTTAAAGAAAACTGCAGTGAAAGAGCAAGCCTTCTTTTCCCGCGAAGAATTGAATGATGCCATAAGCACAATCAGTTTTCATCACGCGGTAAGCAGTAGTGAATGGCCGAGGATGTTTGAGCGGCATCTAACTGGTATTACTTCTGCGATTGCATCACTGGTGCTAATCCTACACCTAATGTAGATTCTGGCGTCTTTTTTGCCCAAAAATTCAATGCATGTGCGAAGCCTTGTCTGGTTAGCGTAGATTGCTCAAATTATACTGTCTCCGATTTTGACAGCAGAGGCCGTTGGCGACTTAGAGGAACTGATTGCTGACCACCAGGAAATGTTCTTAAAATGATATGAAGAAGGAACGATATTTCCCAAGCTACGCGCATGCTGCTGCACATTGTCGAACAAATTAAAACCCACGGGCCGGGCGGCCATCACTCGACTATGCGATTAGAAGGCAAGAATGCTCTCCCAATGTCAAAAAAGCTTTTTTTTTAATTTCAAGAACATGCTGTTTTCTGTCAGCGACTTCCTTCGGACAAATACTTAACATGCTCTCTGAAACGATAATGGCACTCCAAGGAGAGGGCATGGTATACTAATAAATAAGCTTAGTCCGTGGTGCTCCCGATGTCCTCGATGAGAAACTTTGTGAAGCTGGACTGCCTCGTTGGGATGCCGGCAAGGTTGCCCTTTCTTGAATCTGTGAGCGCACGGACGTAACGATCAGAGTGAATGACGTTGTTCTCACTGGTACACCCCATCGGAAACGATGATTTTGTAGAATATCCGATAGCTTTTTTGAAGCTCATCATCATCATCATCATCAACCTTTTTATGTCCACTGCAGGACGAAGGCCTCTCCCTGTGATCTCTAATTACCCCTGTTGCACTAGCGGATTCCAGCATGCGCCTGCAAATTTCTTAACTTCACCACTCCACCTAGTTTTCAGCTGTCCTCGACTGCGCTTCCCTGCTCTTGGTATTCATTCTGTAACTCTAATGGTCCACCGGTTATCCATCCTACGCATTACATGGCCTGCCCAGCTCTATTGCTTCCGCCTAATGTCAACTAGAATATCGGCTATCCCCGTTTGTTCTCTGATCCACACCGCTCTGTTCTTGTCTCTTAACGTTAGGCCTAACATTTTTTGTTCCATCACTCTTTGTGCGGTCCTTATCTTGTTCTCGAGCTTCTTTGTTAACATTCAAGTTTCTGCCCCATATGTCAGCACCGGTAGAATGCAATTATAGTACACTTTTCTTTGCAACGACAGTGGTAAGCTCCCAGTCAGGATTTGGCAATGCCTGCCGTATGCACTGCAACCCATTTTCTTCTCTGAATATCCTTGTCATGATCAGGGTACCCTGTGAGTAGTTGACATAGATAAACGTTCTCCTTTACAGACTCTAGAAGCTGACTGGCGATCCTGAATTTCTGGTCCCTTGCCAGGCTATCGAACATTACCTTTGTCTTCTGCATCTTAATCTTCAACCCCACTCTTACACATTCTCGGTTAAAGTCCTCAATGATTTGTTGTAATTCGTCCGCATTGTTGCTGAATAGGACAATGTCATCTGCAAACCGAAGGTTGCTGGGATATTCGCCGTTGATGCTCACTCCTAAGCCTTCCCAGTCTAAGAGCTTGAATACTTCTAAGCATGCAGTGAATAGTATTGGAGAGATTGTGTCTATTTGCCTGACCCCGTTCTTGAAAGGTAACTTCCTACTTTTCTTGTGGAGAACCAAGGTAACCGTGCAATCCTTGTAGATATTTGCCAAGATTTTCACGTATGCCTCTTGTACTCCTTGCTTACGCAATGCCTCTTTTTCAAAATCTATGAAAGCCATATAGAGAGATTGATTGTACTGCGCAGATTTCTGTATTACCTGATTGTTGACATGGATATGATCCATCGTAGAATATTCCTTCCTGAAGCCTGCCTGTTCTCTTGGTTGACTGAAGTCGAGTGCTGCACTGATTCTAATTGAAATTATCTTGGTGAATATCTTGTACAATACTGAAAGCAAAGTAATAGCCCTGTAATCCTTCAGTTCTTTAACGTCTTCCTTCTTATGGATTAGTATAATGTTGGCGTTCTTCTGGCTCTCTGTTCTTCCAGCTCTCACGACTTGAAGTCGTGGTCGAGGCATTGTATATAAAGGGCCGCAAGCTTTTCAACCATCATATCTACTCTCTCTTTGATTAAATTGACTGTTATTCCATCTTCTCCAACAGGTTTCCCCCTGGTCACATCTTGCAAGGCCCTTCTAACTTCATCGCTAGCTATAGAAGGAGCCTCTGTCTCCTGTTCATCACTTCTTCTAATGAAAGTAGCGTGGCTCTTCTGGGTACTGTACAGGCCGGTATAGAATTCTGCCGCTGTTGTCAATATGCTATCGAAATTGCTGATGACATTACCCTGCTTATCTTTCATGTCATACAGTTGCATTGTATACCTTACAAGTGTTGTAATTGTAAACATTTTGCATACCTATTAGCTTATATTTTTCCTGTATATAACCTACAGAATCATTACACTCATTTTTATCGACAAGCTTAAAAATCATTTTGGAAGTCTTGGAAGCTTATCGATGTTTGTTTTCATTGCGTCACCCCATACGAGAAAACCGTAGCGAGCGTGGGATGGAAACAGAGAGTGGTGAATAATAAGTATTGTTTTCAACGGAGGTTGATAATGCTTGCGATAAAGTATACCAAGTATATGTGCAGTTTTTATTACTACCTGCTGTATTTGTGTGTCCCACAACATGTTATTCTAAAATATGACACCTAAAGTTTTAGCATGATCGGCAATTGGATAATATCATTGTTAAAAAACAGAGAACGAGTTAGATACACCTGCTTGCCTTTCTATTTCTGTGAAGTGTATTTCATTCCTTGTTTTTCCATTAGGGCTTTTCCAGATCCACTTCCTGTTGTTGTGCTTCCTGAATAACGTATTCATTATTCGGAGCCTATTCATTTCCGCGAATTCCACCATCTCTTTTCTAGCGTTCCTAGAATCAATGCCGTAGTTGCCAGTTGCTTGCTCACCAGCCTGCTTTTTCCCAACTTTTTTTATTGAGAGAGAGAGAGAGAGAAACGAGAAGGGAAAGGTAGGGATGTTAACCAAGGACGTGCCCGGTTGGCTACCCTACGGTTGGGGAGAGGGAAGGGGGAAGAATAGATAAGGAGCGAGAATATAACAAATAATAAAGAGTCAGTTATTCACACAGTCAGTCGCACAGAAAGGTCCACTGTCACAAGCGCTCATACGGTCCAGTCTCCTTCAAGAAGTGAAGAAGAGCTTTTGTGGTCTTTCGCATGCAAGAATGCGTAAGCCATTGTCCCAGAATCTTTTCCTCTGAGAGCACTCTGCTATGTAACATGCTGAGTTGAGCTCGTAGAATCCGTCGTTGAGCTTCAAAAGCTGGGCAATGACACAGAATGACTTTTGCATTGAAGTCGCCAATGAGTACAGTATGCGTAGTTTGCACCTTTCTGATTGCTAATTCAACATCTTCATAAAGCTGTTCTATTTCTTCATCATCGTGACTGGAGGTTGAAGCGTAGGCTTGTGCTACTTCCATTCTATACCTCCTATTCAGCGTTATTACGACGACTGCTACCCTCTCATTAATGCTGTAGGATTCATCAATATTGACCGGTATGTCCATATGGACGAGAAATCATACCCCGAATTCTCTCTTATCTGGAAGACGTCAGTCAGCAACATAGCCATTATGTTAGAGCAACATAGCGTATGTGAAAGTAGTTAACGCACTTTGTGGAATGGATACTTGTCAGGAAACTGTAATTGCTCCAGTGAGCTTGGTGCTTCCGTGGCCTGTATTCATATACAAAAGAGATAATAAATATTATTTCATTCTTCAAAGCATCTACACTGCTTCCCACATAGATTCACTACAAAAACAGATGTTTACCGTGCACAGTTTGTACAGATATGTACCGTCTCTGTAAAAAAATTACCGCCATGCAAAACAACAAGACAGAAAGGCATAAAAATGATATATTTTGCCGTCAGCTTTGATATGTCGCGTGCCGTACGCTATTTCTTATTTCATTGGGGCGCATGATATTTTGCATGGTTACTGCATGATGTCCCTGTGCGGTTATACGATGTTACACTAAGACAGATGCTTGGAGAATGGAACACATTGAGTGTAAAGTTTCATCTGCTTATACTTAGCATTTTGTCAATGTTTACACGAAAAAATAATGTTTCGGTGTGTCGTTGTTGCATGTTCAAAAAAATGTCACAGTTTCGCCCTAAGGGCGAAGCAATGAATGCGATAGCAACACAGCAATGTCATACGAAGTAAGGTGAGCGGCTTTGGTAGCAATATGAATTGTAGTAAACATGAGCTGATTAAGTAAGCAGGTGTGCTGCGGCGTAAGTAGACCGACATGAAGAGAGACTCGATGACCACGAGAAGGCGCGTGTGAAACGGTGGTGTTGATGAGAAGCGCTTCCCGTGGGCAGCGCGTGCGAAGGGACACACCTGTAGCGCTGCACTGCCGATCCGGGCAGCATTGCATGTGTAGCGTGCGTTGGAAAATGTGGCCCGACTATTACTAACGGAATGAACAAGCGTGGTGTGAGCACGCACAAACAAACATGAATAGAACACACTGAATGACTGCAGACAACGAGCGTCAAAACGCTGGCAGCAAGCGCATACGCCGCAGCAGGCGAAGGTACGTGCGGTCTATCGCTTCAACGGAAACTGAGCGGCGAATGCACACCGCATAAAGGTCAGAGCCGTGTGGAGATAAGAGACGGTGCGGGCGAGCGACGAGCGCGGTTGTTGGTAGAGTAAAAGTGCGCCCCCCCCCCCCCGCTACCTCCGGCGCTGGCTTGCCGCTTCCTTGCTTGCGCGAGGGAGAGTGAGTGCGTTCGCTCTCCGTGATAGCGCGCGTCCCCGCACGCTTCCGCTCGGGCATACGGCGCGTGGCGAAGATTGTATCTATACGGAACCTCACGGCGACGGCGACGGCGACGCCGGCGGCAGAAATCCAGTTGCAGTGTCCATATAATTGCTATCGCAATAAAACTGAGATTTTACGTGGTTTGACTGCTGAGGCTTACACACATATCTATTGACGCCATGAGTCTCATCCTTGCCACAGAACTTTTCTTAATGAAGATGAGACATGTCAAATAAAAGTTTTTTTCAACCAATTTGAACAGTCTGCCTTTCTGATACCTTGCAGAAAACTGGAAAGTCTTTGCTGGTCTACAAGCTGCCCGAGTTTTCTGCTTTCGTTCGACCACTGCTCAACGGAATGGATATTACGGAAGAAGAACACCGCAAACAGTGGAAACAACTTCGCCACGAGCTTATTCGTTTTCTCGAGTAAGTAATACACTGAGGAATGGCATGGCAAGAAGTTTATTTTGCTCCAGAGAAACAGCGCCCGAGGGCAAAAGCCCCCCGCCCACGTAGGCACCGGTAGGCAAAGGCTTTACCGATGTCGTGAGCTTTCCGGATTGTCACGAGTTAATCTTGGAGGACATCGCTGGATATGTGCCGACTCCAGTACTCGTCACTGTTGAGATACGAAGCCCTTTGGTTGGAACGCAACCAGAACATATGATCAAATAGACACGGAGTGTGTCCACAACTTTTACATTTCGCGGGAGAATCGTGATCAATTTTATTAGGCACAAAAGCTGTGGGACAAGGTTTGGTTTGAATCATTCTTAATGTGACTGCCTGAGCTCGGTTGAGCTTCCGATAGAGGGAGGGGGGGGACCTCCTGCCGTCTCTATGGGGCTCTTGCGTTGCCCAGGGGGCGCTGCAAAATTGTTGCTAAAAAGCGCCCTCATTCCGGAACTGGGTAGTACCAAGCTCGGTCGTCTGCTTCGGGAAGCACGTTTATAATATGGACCCGCCACTTTCGGTTGTGTTGTACCACTGCTTGCAGCGAATATCGAGCGCCGAAGATTTTTCTATGGGTGGCATGCTGCGTAAAGGGAAGAAATTATGCAACGCCGAATAAGTGTACGCCGTTCAAGAAATAAGCGGCGAAGTTTTAGCGCGGTGTCAATCTCAAGTGAAGCGATTCCCACACGTGCGAAGTTGAACTTCAGGTAAGGTTTGCACGCTGCTATATACAGGCGCACAAGCGCGAGGAAATGCTTTCTATAAATGAATTCACAGCAGCGATAAGCAGACATGTGTACGGAAATGCTCGAGCGCACGACGGTATACGCGCCGCGACGGTAGCGTTCTTTCAGCATGCCGCGATGTACGAACTGCTCGAGCGCACGATCGTACGTGCCGCGACGGCAGCGGTCTTTCGACATGCCGCGAAACGGCGGGTCTCCTGCAATCTTTGTTGACTGCATGCCGCTAGACAAGTAATTATGCCTGTGCTGTAGTAGCGGCCATCTGTCCCTTTAGAAATGGATAAATAACTGATGCAATGCATATAAGCTCGCAGTAACGTACATACGTGCGAATCGCGCTGCAGCGTGAGCTCGTGCGCTGCTCGCTTGATGTAGCTTTTAATGACAGCGCTCGAACATCGATGTGCTGTAATCAATACTACCTTGCTGTGCTGCCTCAACGTGCTGGATTGAGGTCAAGGATAAGCAGATTCAACTCTCTAACCTGTGCTGCTCATAGTGCGGTAGTGAATTGTCACCGAATCAGCCCGACCATTTGTGTCATTTGCACACACCTGGTCACTTCACCACTTCGCACCGGTCGAATTGTTAATTGTCGCTGTGGCCGGGTCTCGAATCGTGAATCATTAGCCATGCCTGCTGCTATGTCGGTCATCCACGCTTACCCAGCGCGACGAACTGCAGTTATCCAGCGCGCCCGACACTCCACTTCGTGTGGCCTTGAAGGAAAACGGTAGAATCTGATGTTGGGATTCAGGCCTTCTAGTTCATGGCAGCCCACGACGCAGCAGTAACAACGGTGACGCTCTTTCGAGGCTGAGCTAGGTCTCCCGGGAGCGGCGTCGCCGATGTCTTCTGCTTCCAGCATAGTACGTCCCACGGCACACGGAGAGTCCGTTTTCGTAAAACTATAGGCTGGGGCCAGCTCGCAGCCTGGTCGCCATGGTCTGTGAGAAGTGACGAGCCTTTTCGCACTCGAAACAGGGCATAAAAAAGTGCGAATCGACGCAAAACGCGGGCTAGAAACGTGCTTAGCCACAGCCAGGGCTCAATACTATCCAAGCTGGTACTACCCAGATGACGTTTTTCGCCGCCACCAGGCGCCGCTACTATACCTCAAACTCCAGCGCTAGACGCCCATAGTGTGAGGTGATCTCGTGAAAAGAATTAAGTGGGTCTTTATAGAAGCCGCAGTCATCCTGGAGCAGTCCCATATCTGATGTGTGGCATGTGATATATTGCACAGCAGAGTGAGCTTGCTCGTTAGGATTGCAGCCATTGGGGCTGACCGAGTGACTCTGATGAGCCGGAAACCACACTAGGTGTGAGCTATCCGGTTGCTCGTAATTATGAGTGTTAATACTGTGTATAAGTGACTTGTGTGCTTCCGTTGAGATGAAGCCGGCGGAGTAGTTCCTATTAGCTATACGGGAATCGGAGAAAATCGTGCAGCTTATCCTCAGTGTAATGGCAAGTGCTATGCTTACTTCTTCGGCGGTATGAAGTGAGCTCGTTCGTAGTGACGCCATGCTTATTAAATTACCGTTCTTATCAACCACGGCAATAGCGTAGTGGTTGCCTGATCCATAAATAGTTGCATCGACAAAACGAGGTGAGCTTTGTTGTTGGTTCAGTTTACCCAGAATGCATTTGGCCATGGCGTTCCTTCTGCTCTTGTTGTGGACAGGATGAATATTTCTAGGTATTGAGTCCACAAGTAATTGTGTCTCCACCTCCTTTGGTAGTTCGAACTTAGAGAAGTGTCTTCCCCAAGGCAGTACTCCGACTTCATCTAGAATTTTGCGCCCTGACTTAGTGTTGGAGAGTGTTACAATTTGTGATATCTAATGAGCCTCAATGAGTTCATCTATAGTGTTATGAAGTTCCAACTTGTTTAGGAGTTCGGTACTCGTTCCGTGCGGGAGTTCCATAGTCCTTTTGAGTGCGGAGTGTAAAAGTGTGTTTAGCTTAGCCTTCTCTCCTTTACCACAGTTCAGGTATGATGATTTAGTTCAGGTACGTGATATGAATGAGGAAGAATGCCTGATATGCTCTGATGAAATTGTCCTGCTTGAGATCTGCACTTCGATTGGAGAGCCTCCCAGGAGCCTTAAAGTACTATTAGCCTGCCCTGTGAGACGGTTTAAGGACGTAGCATTACAGCTCCGTGCGTGAATGAGAAGACCTAGAATTTTAATTCCGTATACTCTGGTTATGATCAATCCTGTGTTGTCTGTGACTTTTATTGGCAGATTTTCTAAAGGCGCAAGGCTCCTAACACCCTGGCTCCTCTGTCTAAAGAGCAGCAGCTCAGATTTACTGGGTGATATAATGAGTCCGGTGCCCTTAAGGAAGAATTCTGTGGTTACTCTGAGGCATGTTTTTTAAGTATTATTTGAAAAGAAATTTTATGAAAGCGGCCAGTACTGGCTTATGCTTCTAGATGGAGTGATATTATCGGTACTTCTAAGGTTAGAACTAAACGTCTCGTCGCTGGAATTACGTTAAACTTGTTTCGAGCTTGGCACAATTTTACCACGAAAATGATTAAGCAGAACGTATTCACTTCTCCCTTTGTTTCAGTGAAAGCAATGCAATTCCGAACAAAAATATTGCCCTACGTCGATGGAAGTACTTTGCATTAGGAGCGACACACGCAAATATGTACCCCAAGATGCCTTTGGGAAAATTGCGGAAGGTTGTAAGAGGCCATACCAAAGGACCAAAGGGGCGTTTATCATTGCTGCAGCTTCAATAGCATTGAAGAGCTTTATCTGAGCATTGCTAAATGTATATCTTCGCAAACATATATTTACTATAATGCACTTATCACTGCCAAAATGTTGAAATCATAGGCTGTATTCCTGTCACGGCCTGTGGAGGCAAGGTAGAAAGCAAGTGAAGCTTAAAGAGGGCTCCACCCCAGACCACAGCTGGGTCCATAGTGGCACAGTTAATCGATTCTGAATCTGCGACAAAAGAACTGTAAAAATGTATAATCAACTGAATATTCTAAATTTGTGTGCGAGGAACGGTTTTAAATGCAAGCTCTTGTAAATACTAAGGAACGAAAGGTAATCGTTATATTGATAAGCGTAATACGTATTGCCGGTAAACGCCGGAGACAGCCAGAATTTCTCCCCTAATAAGGGCGCCACACGGAATCATTGAAACGGATGGTTTAGTGTGATATATGCAGCTGAACACTGCGTAATGCTTAGTACATACTATAATGGCTCTCAGCGAATAGCGAAATAAAGATAGGAGCGAATACCATGAATTTAAATCTGGACCTTAATTTCGGTTGAGAATTCTGAAATAGTTGTGCCGTTTGAAAGAAGAGAAGACTCGGTAAGCAGGTAATTTTTCCCTAGGCAGTTGAGAAGGCGCTTGCTCCAACAGGACCTTTTAACAAGAAAAGAATGGTGGTGCTCTTGCACAGCACTATCAAGTTGCGAAAGGCATGCCCACCCGCTCGCTGCAACTTTTTTTTTTTTTTTTTGCACGGAGAAATTGTTACTATTGCACCATTCGTGGTGAAATTGGGCATTTAATGATCAACTGAAATACTGCTTCCTCTTTCCAGCGTCGCCTCGAAGCAGAGATAAGGTTTAACCACAATATGAACGAAATCGTGAACCGACTGTACAAAGTTAAAGAGCTCGTTACAAAATTTACAGTCGTGATATGGACTTCGCTAGCATTGATGACGAGCTGAGAGGGAGGCACGCGAAATGCTCGCTGACTACTTCACTAAGTGCGCTGACGTTCTAAACTCTAGCTACATTTTGTCTGATTGGCTTATTTTTTATCTCTCGTGCAGTTGGTGCCTGCACGCTAAAATGCACATTTTTTTTGCGATACAAAATCATGTATTTGTGTCGCACTTAACTCGTGATGCAAGGCACCTAGAAAGTACACGAAAACGGTTTCCACATAACTATAGAAGTTGTCAAAACTATATCTATAGCATACATTACAATTCTCATTGTCTGCAATATTGCTCATAAAACAAAGATAAAAAAAAATTTGATTCTTATATTCTTTCGTAATTTAGGATGCACTCCAGACAAGAACGGACCAGGCCCAAGTATTCTGTGGACTGAGACTTCAAGGAGCATCTGTTTACAGAGGGCGAACTTGTCATTTTGCGCAAGAAAGCAAGCTTGAAGAAGCACTTACGCTCTGTGTGGCTATATATTATATCAAGGCTCTCCCATCTTCAAGCGCTTTCGCTCAACTTAAGGCCTCATACAAAGCGCTTAGTAATGTTCAAGAGATTCCGCGCCGCTGAATGAGCAGAAAGCGTATAAACACTGTAACACAGATGAATAGTTAAATTACACCGGTTGACAAAATTGGCGCGCGAAGATTGTACATTTTGACAGTGAGTAGAAGCACAGATCTACAAGGGCATTGGGGTATGTTCTAGAGTGCTTTAATTGCAGATGTTTCTGCACTTCAGAGGCCTGACTGTTCAACCAGTTCGCTCGAATTTTCACGCGCAGCACAGCGCTATGAGCAAAAGTATACGGACCAGGGGTTGCGCGACAACCGCTTTTTTTCCTCTGCCTGTGACCGCAACTAGAAATTGAGGACTGCTGTCAAACTTGGCCCTGAGACCTTTTCAGTATACTCGTCAATTCAAATTTGTGCTCGCTAATTACGAAGAAATTCAGTTTTTCGGCGACCCTGTGGTCCGTGTACTTTTGCTCACGGGTGTACACTATAGCGACGTACCACAAAATCTTTTGTGACCCTTTTACTCAGTGCCAATCGCTGTGGTGGCATAGTGTAGTGGTATAGAGGTGATGATGATTATTGTGGTTTATTGGCGCAAGGGCCAGATGTGGCCAAAGAGCGCCAAGACGAGGGTAATGGCTTGTTAGTGGTAGATGAATAGGGAATTATATGAACATTAGATGTGGCATGGCTGTAAAGGGGGCCTAAAATCAGTCTCTGTAAAGTGCGTAAAATCTGTACGTAATAAGATTGTGGCAATGACTAATGATGTGTACTATAGATATGAACAATACATTGCGAAAGAATGATATCACTTACAAAATATTACAGATGCAAGAATTGGCCAGAAGCACAAGTGCCTAGACAGAGCCCTTGAAACACAAGGGCCTGGAGGTATATGTGCTATAAAAAACTTTCACAGCAACATCCTCTGGAGAGAGGATGCGCTGCGAACTTTTCGGGCTAATAACATGTAGCACAACATCTTTCAAGAATGCGAGGACTGCGTTGTTGTTAAAAAGCGGTTCTTTACTAAGAAACATAGCGGGATGCAAGAGGGACACAATAGCGATATGCGAGAGGAAAGTGTTTCTTTCTCTTTCGGCTTCCCGACACTCCAAGAGGACGTGGAGGACGGTGAGCCTCTCGCCACATCTACCACATGTTGGAGGATCATTACCATTCAATAGAAAGTTGTGAGTACCGTAGTGTGTCCTATTCTGAGACGACAGAATAGGACATCAGTTCGTCGTGTTTTAGTTGTACAGGGCCAGAACCCTAACTGTGCCTTAATCATGTGAAGCTTATTATTTGCTCATTACCTCAATGCCCCTATGGCCCGAAACCCAGCATATTGTCACGTGTCTACCAGATGAATAAATGTTGCACAAGTGTGTGTAAAGCTGAATAAAAACAGGATTTTTGTGTGTTCTTACAGACATTAGTGCCTTTACGACACTTAAGGAGTTCGTGAAAATTATTGCACTTTGTAGTTTTAATTTCTGAATGGGTTTAACCGCAGACAGCACTGCATAGGTCTTCTGCCAGTAAAGATGCTTGTATAAGATTCAATACGTCCGATTCAGAGAAAGAGTGACTAATTGCCGCGTAAGATACGCCAGCATGCGACTTTGATGCGTCGGTGTAGAATTCAGTACACGAATACTTAGATTGGAGTTCACGGAAATGCATCGAGTTCGGTAGGTCTGCTGCGTACTTTTAATTTTTACAAAAGATGTATCGCATTCTATCACCTGCCACTCCCAAGGCGGTGGCAGCTTAGCTGGAGACATTATGCGATGTTCGAGTAGTGGACATCCATTTCAACGCTAAGCTCCCTCACACGCAGTGAAAAAGGCTGTCTCAGAGAGGGTTGATTATGGAAAAGTGTAGTACACGTCAATCGTTAATGGTCTTAGAACACGGATGTTCATGATTGGAGTGTACTTTGAGAAAATTGTGAAGCTGGTGTATGATCTCTGCAGATGGAGTGACCACTCATTCGATTCTACATATAAGCTTTTAATAGGTCTTGTCTGAAAGCGCCGGTGTCCAGGCGGATACCTAGATGGTGAACGGGATCTAGCATCTTTAGTGCGCTTGGGGCGGCAGAGTGATATACTACAGCCCCATAATCTAGTCGAGAACGAATCAGACTCTTACAAAGGTCAATGACACTTCCTGTCGCTGCCCCATGTTGTGTGAGATATAATATTCATTAGGTTCATGGTTTTTAGGCATTTCGCCTTGAGATATTTATCTGGGGAATGAAGGTAAGCTTAGAGTCAAGTATGATGCCTAAAAACTTGTGTTCTTTCTTCACAGGTATTTTCTGTCCACACAGTCCTACACAGGATCTGGGATTAGGCCTCTCTTTTTTGTGAAAAGAACACAAGACCTTTTGTGGGGGTTTACTTTGAACCCGTTTCCTCTGCCCACTTAGACACTTTGTTCAATCCCTGCTGTACCTGTCTCTCGCACATGGCCAGGTTACAGGACTTGAAGCCCATTTGTATATCGTCCACGTAGATGGAAAAAAATAGCTGGTGGTAGTGAAGCTCGAAGTGTGTTCAATTTGACGATAAAGAGCGTGCAACTGAGCACGCCTCCCTGGGGTACACCAGTTTCCTGTATAAATGGCGGCGACAGTGCATTACCTATTTTAACCCGGAATGTGCGGTTGTGTAGGTAGCTTTCAATGATGGTTACATATTCCGCGGATTCCCATTGCCGACAGATCGCGTAGGATTCCTAACGCCAGGTTGTATCGTACGCCTTTTCCATATCGAGAAACACGGATAAGAAATATTGTTTATGTAGAAGGCATCACGAATATTTGCTTCGATGCGCACGAGATGGTCGGTTGTAGAACGTCCTTCTCTGACGCCGCACTGATATGGATCAAGAATTTGTTTGACTCAAGGAAGTGTAAAAGGCGACGGTTTATCATTTTTCAGAGAGTTTGCAAATACAAATTGTGAGGGCTATTGGGCCGTAACTTGTTACTAATGTGTGGTCTTTACCTTGTTTCAAATTGGAACGACAAGGGATTCTTTCCATGCAGAAGGTAGCTACCCGGCAGCCCATATAGCATTGAAAAGTGCGAGTAGCGTTATTTGAGTATCTCTGTGGATGTGTTTAATCATGTCGTACATGATCCTGTCAGGTCCAGTTGCAGAGCTCCGACATGCAGTCAAGGAGGCTCTCAATTCGGCGATGTTAAAAGGCATGTTATAGGGTTCGCTTTGTCTACATTTGCGGTCAATAGTCCCGCGTTCGCGATTTGTTGTGTTTTGTTTTAGGATGCCTCGGAGTAATTATTCGAACTAGATACGCCCTCAAAATGTTCGCCAGGAGCGTCAGCTTGGTCTTCCAAGCTGTTCGCTTCGTCGTTCACTAGCGGCAATGGATGGACTTCTTTCCCTTTAGCCTCATTAGCCTGTCCATACTTTTACCTCTTGAGTATACGAATTGATACCTGAGAGAACCTATCCCAACTTGCCCTCTTAGCCTGTCTGCGCGTCCTTCTCCCTAGGACTTAACATGTTTTAATTCTGTTAGATTTCAGCTGTAGGACATTCACGTAGTTTGCCCCAAACTTTATTTTGTCTCCTCCGTGCCTGTCTGCAATCGTCATTCCCCAGGGACCCTTT